>NW_024868469.1:34527-43653 GCF_013358625.1 Macadamia integrifolia
TTTTAAAAAAAAAAAAATTTGTTTTTTATTGTTTTTGGTTTTTTTTTTTAAATAATGTTTAAATAAACCGAATAATTCGGTTTAATTCGGATTCGGGCCGAATTATTCGCGATTTATATTCAGTTTTGAAAAAGTCGCGAATTTTAAAGAATTTTATTTTTAATTCGGATTCGGTCCGAATTTTTGATAAAATTCGGAAAAATTCGGTTCGGCCGAATTATTCGCGAATAATTCGGCCGAATTGATAACTCTGTTGGGAACTACAATCACCCCAGACTGCTTAGGCACTACGTGAACTGGGCTTACCCATTGGCTGTCAGAAATAGGATAAATCATTCTATGATCCAAGCACTTTATGATCTTTTTCTTAATGGCTTCCATCGTCACTGGGTTAGCTCTTCTTTGGGGTTCCGTGGATGGTTTGAAATCCTCCATAAGATGTATATGATGTTGTACAATAGAAGTGTTTATACCCTTGATATCAGCTATGGTTCAACCTAGGGCTTCCTTATTATCTTTTAATACTTTAAGTAACTCCTCTTCCTGGCTAGAAGTCAAATTTGAAGAAATTATTACATGAAGAGTCTGGTCAAGCCCTAGGAAAGCATACCTCAAATTAGATGGTAACTCCTTAAGATCTAACTTAGGGGGCTAAACTATGGAAGATTTGAGAATGGAATTGGAAAGGGATCCTAACGGCTCCACAGGTATGTGAAGACTCAAGACTTCAGAAAAGAAATTTTCTATCATCATCCACCTCATCCATACACTCTTGGAATTCTGAATCAAAATTAATATCAAAGTTGGTAATTAAATCATCAGAAAATTCTAGAAAATCCTTAAGTATATTGATCTCTTCTTCCATATGTGGTTGCTTGCCTATCCTAAACATGTTAAACTCAACAGTTTGGTTGCCAAAAGATAACCTTAGGAAACCATTCTGACAGTTGATTAATGCATTACTGGTAGCCAAGAATGGTCTTCCTAGAATTATTGGGATCTCATCCTTGGTTGAGAAGGGCTTGGTATCTAACACAATAAAATCAACAGGGAAAATAAATTCTCCCACCTTTAGTATGACATCCTCAACCATCCCTTTAGGAATCTTAACAGACCTATCTGCCAATTGAAGAGTAATTTCAGTGGCTTTCAATTCTCCCAATCCTAGTTGCTTGCACACATGGTAAGGTAAAAGATTCACACTTGTGCCAAGGTCAAGTAAGGCATGCTCAATGTATGTGTTTCCTATGACACAAGATATGACAGGGCTCCTTGGATCCTTATATTTGGCTATTATAGGCTGAGTAATTATGGAACTAATGTTACCTGCTAAGAACGTTTTTTTAGACACACTAATGATACGTTTGTGAATACACAAATCTTTCAGTACCTTTGTATAGGTGGGGATCTGGGATATGACATCCAAAAGAGGGATGTTCACTTCTACCTTTTTAAAGACTTCTAAAATTTTATCCATGGAAGCAATCTTCTTTTTGTTTACCAAACGATTAGGTAATGGGACAGAAGGGATATAAGGACTGTTAGGGATTTGCCCTTTTTCAAAAGAATTATTTTTGGTTTCCTCAATCAAATCATCTTTCATTTTAAAAGAATCTTTAGGTTCATCAGACGAACCTAGAACAAGAGGCACACTTGTGTCCTCAACTGAAGGAGAGTTAATAGGAGTAATAAATGGGAAAGATTTAGGAACGTTCTGTTGGTACTCTCTACCACTCCTAAGGGCATAAACAACATTACATTGGTTAGAGGGCCCTTGTTGGGTCTGACCTTATACTATATTCAATGGTGCATTAGTTGGTACTTGTGAACTAACAGGCTGATGATGCCTAAGGTTAGGCTCTGATTGACTGGGTAAAATTTCTTTCTCCTTTTCATGCATAATTGAGATAACTTGGGTGAGTTCTCTCATAAGATTTTGATGACTTATTATAAGGAGGGACATAATTTTTTTCAAGTCACTTATTCTACTTGCCTCTCCAGTGTTGGTAAACCCAGGGAGTTGCTGATAAGATAATAGGAGAGGGGCCCTAGGAAAAATAGCCTGAGGTCCTACATTTGACCTAGGAAAAGTATTTTAAAAAAAAGATTGTTGTGCAAAGGGAGGCCTTTAGGGTCAAAGTTGACATTGATTATGAAAATTAGAAGGCCTTGCTTGGTTGCTCTGATTCCAAGAGAAATTTGGGTGATTTCTCCATCCTAGATTATAGGTGTTACTATATGGATTATTCTGGTATAAGACATTAACACTATCATTAGAAGTGCCCCCAGAGGTGTTGGGGCATTCTTCTATGACATGTCCAGGGGATTGGCACCAAGCACAAATCTTAACCAAATTGACTGATGATGGCTCTCTAGGAACAATAGCCTCAATCCTCTTGATTAGACTATCCAAATGGGCTTCCTTGGATACTATCCCATCCATAAAATATCATTTTCTTCCTATGGTTCTTTCACTCTCTTGGGTTGATTCCCACTCACGGGTTTTGTCAGCTAAATCAAGTAAGAATTCCCATGCCTTTCCTTCATCTGTAAAGGATGTGAATCCCTTAGGGCACATAGACTATATCATTTGTTTAGTTGGGTAATCAATACCCTAATAAATCATTTAACATAAATGCCATAAGTCTAGGCTATGATGAAGGCATTATTGGAGTAGATCCTTGAATTTCTCCATAAGTTTGGAAAAGGACTCACTAGGCTTTTGCCTAAACTGAAGGATATCACTTCTAAGCTTATTGGTCTTGTGAGTTGGAAAAAACTTCTTAAGGAAGACAACTGTGAACTGTTCCCATGAGGTTATGAAATTTGTGGGTAACCCATACAACCACTTCTTAGTTTGGTTTTTTAATGTAAAAATGATAAATTTAAGCTTAACAGCATCATTAGAAAGCTGTTGGATCTTAATTAGAACACATACCTCTTCAAATTCCCTTAGAAATAGGTATGCATCCTCAGAGGTCAACCCATGGAAGTGGGGTAACATAGTGATATATTGAGATTTGAGTTTAAAATTATTATCCAGTGCTTGTGGTAGAACTATGCGGGAAGGTTAGGCTATTCTAGTAGGGAAGAACCTATCTTTTAGAGATTTAGGTGATAGTTTTGATGTTGGTCTCCCATATTGAAAGGTTTTAAAGAGAGCAAATGTATAGGGTCACTACTTGTTGGATTTCTTCTTTCTAACCAATTCTTAGTATTACGTACCCACCTAACACTCATGCAACAGAAAACTACTCACAACTAGAGTAAGACAAGCACAAAAGAATGGATAGTAATCTTTTTTATGATTTTTTTGTTTTTTTTTTTTTGGTTTTTTGGGAGCTTACCAGCAGGGATCCGGGGTTGCTCAGGTCAATTCCTGAGGTACTGCTATAGGGCGAAACCTGTCTTTATCATACTATGAGGCATGCCAACCTCCACTAATACAACTATTATTGCAAGTTATTCTTCTCAGGAATTCAGTAAAAGAAAAGGAAAAATAAAACAAAGCAAACAAAGCACTCCGATTTACCAAAAGAAAGCAAAAAATAACATGGAACTATCTCCCCGGCAACGGTGCAAAAAACTTGTTTGAGATTTTATAATGTAATCGCAAGCGTATGGATCAGTATAGCTACGGGTCGAACATAGGGAGAGCAACTACTTTATTTTTTTTGCTTCTTTTAATAATGAAAAAGTGAATCGATTAATGATTGTGATCTAATTCTAATTATTGTCCTAAATATATGTATCTAAAATAACGTCCTAACCATTCATCATCTAAGAATTTATATCCGCAAGCCACGCAATTAAAATTAAATAAACAAATAGTTGAAAATAAACACCCCACATAATTAAAAAATAATGAAGGAAAAAAAATACTGAAATAAAAATAAAGTAAAAGAAAGGGGATAAAGCTAGAGAGAGACTCACAAGTAGGTTTCTCTACTTAGTCCGAGGGATGCATCATAATATGAGCTTCCTTACTTGACCAGAGAGTCACTCTTACAAGGGTTACTCTACTTGGCTTTAGGGAAATGGAGACAATTAAAATAAAAATAATAAAATGATGGTTCTATTGCTAGGAGGGGCAAAGCCAACATATACACTAGCCATGAACCTTGGGGGAAAGGGATAGTAATAATGTAACGACTGAAATTAAAATCCTAAATTAAGAAAGAAAGGGTAGTCAGAAGAGGGAATGAGAGGGGGGAGAGAAGACTACTGAAGGAATCTACTTACTTGAACTTCAACTCTTAAACTGAAAACTTGATCGATTTGAGATACTACAAGTACTAAAAATCAGATCTGGAATAAACCAAATCTGAAATTTCTAGTACTAGAGAAAACAAATCTGAACAAAAAAATTGAACTTGAAAGACATGCTTCATAGCTTGTTCTTATCACCTAGAACTAAGCCTAGAACTAGAACTTGAAAATTACAACTTCAATTGTTTAAACGATAAAAAAAAACGACTGAATAAAAAATAAAAGTACTTGCATTAATTGAATAAGAAGAACTTACAAAAATATTTAAAACATAAACCTAGAACTAAAGCTAGAGCTAGAGAAAGAGATAGAACAACTAAGAAAAAACTCTAGAAGAAGAATGAAGTCCTCCTCCCCTTGTGTTAATTCTATTATATAGAGAATGGGGGAGGGAAGCTAATGATTTTAGCTTCTAAAAAAAAAAGATTTTTTTTATCTTGTTGATGAAGTGGAGGAGAGAGAAGAGAGAAAATGTGTGGAGAGAGATCTTCCACGATATTTCTTGCCTTTTTTTTTCTATTTTTTCTCCCTTTCTCCCTTTTTCTATTTTGCTCTCTCTTCTTACGCAAGAAATCCCCTTTGGCCAATTTTTCTTGCTTGGATTTGGATAATATTCTATTTTAATGGAAATTCCATCCATGCCCTTGTTTTTTTTTTTCTTCTTCCTTATTTTTTCTCTTTATTTTCTCTCTCCCTTATTCAAACTTGCGTACAACCATCTTGGCCGACCTCCTTTAAGTGATGAGTAGGAGAGAGAAAATCTTCTAAAAAAAACCTCAACAAAATGACAGCTAAGAGGTTCAAACTTGAGACTTCCTAATAAGCAATGGATTTTACACACCACAACTCACCAACTACGCTAGGCAGTTATTGTTATAAAAAATGAATCTTCAATCACTTAAGGATATGGTCCATCGATCCTTGTTGGTATTTGAAATATTTTTTATACCTTTGGGACAACTGCAGATGGGTTGGTTTTGCAACTCGGTTCAGTTCTGATCTATTATTCTTTTTTCTAATCTGAAAAGAATAATCATTTGTACGGTTGACCAAACGAATGTGTACTTGCAATTGAACACGTCCATCTTGCTCAGAATTTCATCATCTTCGCAACCATGGAAAGAAATATGATCTCTTTACGTGTAAAATTGGAGATATAGCGTCCGATAGTCCTTAAGGCCTTAAAAATATAAAACCTATAAAAAAGAGAGTAAAAACCAAGGTAGTTCCATTCTAAATATGTAAAATGCATGTTTTATTATATTAGATTTCACACATAAATGTGCTCATCAGCTTCGTACCTATTCAATACACTACTTTTGACTGCACCCATAGTCGGGAGTACCCACACCTAATTTTCTTAAGTTGAAGCTAAGATAGCACTCGCAGTGCCGGTACAACGTGTAACACCCACTACACGGGAGCACCCACTTTCAATGCTTAGCACCCACTAAGCACTCAATAAATAACACAATTAAATTGGGCTTATATCAATGCCCTACAGTCAAGCTCTGCCTAACATATACATCCACAACTAGCTAGCATGCTTACAGTTCATCCACAATTAACCTAGCATGTATACATTCATCCACAACTTATTCTAACATACATACATGCATATAATGTAAATCAAAGGTTAGAGAATCTCACAACTGATTGCCTGGGATGATTAAAAACTTGTACTGACAAGTTTGGTGCTCCACCTTCTCTCTCCTTGGCTTTTTACTCTTCAAAACAAACACATCCTTGCTTTCTTCTTTTTCTCATTGGCTTTGAGTTAATGTATGATTAACACACCTCAACCATCTCTTTTACCTTATTTAATGGCCTAAAAAAATTTATCATCAAGTATTCATATTCATTCAAGGACTAACAAAGAAGGGGAACCTTCTCTTGCCAAAGCTGTAGACTTCCTTCATTCAAAACTCATTTTTATTACTTCCATGGTATAGGGCTTAAAAAAAATGAAGAAGTAGCAACTTGGTTCACCCAAATCCAAGTTAAAATGAGGGAGATATGACCATTTGAAGTTGGACTAATGAGATAGCCTGATATAGAATCTTTATAGGGGTGGCCTATGCTGCGCCAACGGCACGTGCAATAGAGGCACAAATCTGACCGTATATCTCATCAAAAGGAATCTCTTAATCTAGACCGTTCGATTAAAATAACAGATAGTAAATCTCAACCATAAGATTTGAATAAGGGAGTCAACTAATGACGTCATGATGACGTCAGTGGTCAGCTATCATTTTTTGTTGTCGATTTTTAATTGGATGCTTTTTTCGAATTTTAAGGGAGTTTGTCTCCCACTCACAAAAGTGAAACGCTTATTTAACCATTGGATCCGAATCCTTCAAGATTGGCTTTAATAAGATCTCATGAAATCCTTAAGATCAGAATCTTTTTAATACCTTCTATGCACGCGCGAAACACCACAACATACCTTGATAAGGTGTAGCGCCAGAGCATTAAGGCTTATGCACCTAACCAATCAAATCCCATGCGCAAGCATCTATCTCATCCATGTCAGCGTAAAATCTCAGCAGCCTTTGGATGGGCATCAAGCCTACGTGGTCGAATCTGGACCATCGAAAATTCACTTCCCTTTACTCCTCTTTATTACAATTAATCTCCTACCTTCATATATTTCAGTGCTTAAAGATCCCCTGAAACTCAGACCTTTAAAATATTAAAATTACACAAAAACCCTTTAAATTTTAAAAATAAATTCCGAAAAATCCTGCCAACACCGAGAGCAACTAATGAATTTTCGGTTTAGATTTTCGAATCGGATTCTTGGAAACACATATTTTTTTCATACGATATCTGATTGAGATGAAATGAAGTATGTTGGAACCGTGACTGGACGCTCTACTACTTTTCAGAAGACCCGATCATCTGACTTAGTCATGTAAAAAGATCAAAATGCCCCTAGACCTTTTCAATGATGCATCTTTCTCATATGGAATCAAAAAGTGATGAAATCAGAACCATTGGAAAGATTGGATTTTTGTTGTATCGTTACATGGAGAACACTTCCTTTAAAAAATTTATCTTCAATGCCGAAACTACCCTCGACTGCCATTAATGCCGTAACTTCTTCATACGGTATCAGAATACGATAAAATCAGATGCACTGGACTAGATAAATTACAATCTATCTTTTTCATGAAGAAACGATCTTCCAAGAATGTCATTTTCACTGTCAAAAATTCTTCCGAGCATAAATAGGCCAATTTTACCAGTTTTGACCTAGAAACCCACACCACCTACCATGGATGAATCAAACCCTCTATGCACACAATGTGGCTATGTTATCTCATCGATGACACTCAATGCTACTATATCATCACTTTCAGCCATGTCACCAAAACTGACCACATCATCACTGCCACGTGGTTGGGTTGCCAACAAGGATAACCATACAACAACAAAAAATTCAAAATTTGCAACAAGAAAACATTCACGGTTTGGGAATAGTAGACTCGTTCGTATACCATGGTCAAAAGGCAATCAAAAAGAAGATGGAATTGGAAAATTCAGCTGATTTATTGGCCATTCTGGAAATGACTTGGATTCTTCTGTTTGTTATTCCTGTTAAAGAGCTTTTTGTGAAGAATTGATTGGGCAGGTAAACAACTCGAGTGGAATTTTCTTGAGGGTAAATTTGTAGGCTTCTTGAATCATAAATATGAATCTCAAATAAATATGTTTAATGGGTTAAATTATAGGTTGGTTTAGTTGGTTGGCTTGCAGCAGGATTTGGGTCCTTTGGCACCTTCACACATATTTGGGCTATATTATTTGGCCATTAGTTGGGCTGCATGCATACTGTGACATTCTGTGTCTGGCATGCATTGAGCCACATGCATATGCTGATAATCTGTGTCTGGCATGTGTTACTCTTTTGGCCATTATGGTTCTATCTATCTTTTTGAAAGAGAAATTTGCACACGCTAATGAAAGTTGTGTCTGGGGAAGTTATTGATTCTGCCCATCCCCTATCTTGGAAGGCCCGTTAATGACATGTACAATGGGTTTTCCAAATTCCACTCTTTGGTTTATTGTTCTCAGAATCGAAACCTTGTGTAACTTATGTCTTCTATCTAAACGAATTCGCTTTTACCAAAAAAGCTACACAACGTATCTTCTACCAAGAAAAAACACAGAATGTACCATGAAAATCGAGGTGATGACTATATATTGTTGAAGAGATTAGATGCCAATTTTTTTTTTTTATTCCTTTTGGCAAGATGCCACTAATCTCCAAGTGGGGCTTTTATTCCTATTAGTTTACCATGCAACATGCAGCTTCAACTTGAACTTTGGGAGTCATTGGTCATTAATCAAATGGATCTACTCCCAAACCAATTTCTGCGTATTATATTGAGTGTGGATCAGGTTCTTGTATAAAAAATATTTTTGTATGTTCCTAATTTAGACACATGAATTTCACAAAGTCTCTCAACTTATGCTATAGAGAGAGAGAGAGAGAGAGAGTGAGGGCATACAAGAATGTTCTCATAAATGAAACAGAGTTTTTTTTTTTTTTTTTTATTCTAGAAAAAACCATTACTTAGATAAAATTTACATGTCGATATTTAGAGTTCAACGCTTTATGCGCCCAAGTTTTCAAAAGACTGATATATGGGGAATCAGTGACAAGAAATTGGTTTTTAGAGAAAAGACAGTCCATAGTCAGCCGCCAACCAAAAATAGGCCAAGACCACTTTGAAAAATTATCAACAGAGATGAGGTTGTGAAGTTCAAATAAGTCGGTTATAATTCAGTCAAAAACACCTTCTTTGACTTGAAATTCCTTAAGTCCAATCAGAAGTCCCATTGCCGCGGCCT
>NW_024868469.1:44796-148906 GCF_013358625.1 Macadamia integrifolia
GCTCTAGGGGTTTCTGCTCTGTCCTTGTTTTCCTTTTGATGTATTTCTTTCTTTTCCCTTTTTCCAATAAAATCATCTTCTAGCAAAAAAAAAAAAAAAAAAAAGGCTGGTTTATAAACAAATATATATATGGCCATGTCCAACAAAGACCTATGGAGGCCCCAATAAGGAAGAGTGACCAGATTCATTTGGAGGGAGTTAGAAAAGGTAAGGGAAGGCCAAAGAGGTAGTCCATCCAGAATCAATCGCCAAAATAACAAATTAAATTTGGGCAGAATTTCAAATTTCCAAAGATATTGCCACCAGTGTGAGCAGGGCAAAGAGCATGAACACCTGTAGGAGCATCCAGTATTGTTAGTACAAGAATTTGTTAAAAGATATCTAACAGTTGTTTTGGTTGTAATAGAGTTTCTGCTTAGAATTTGGTACAATCAATTTATAATTCTTGATTAACTAGCCTTTGACAGCTTCAAATGAAAAATAGCATGATGGTAACAAAAATGGAGAACGGTGCATGCATGCCATCATCGCCAAACGAAGGGTCTAGGCCTTACCCACAACAGTTAAATAGAGACCACATAATCAAAAGCAATTAAACACAACTTCTGCTTCTAAGTCAAATATAATGTATCCCAATACCAAAACATTATAATGCCGGGCAAAAAATAGTAGCATCAGAAATAACTAGGAAAACAAGGGTGGATTAACATATTAAATTACTATCTTTGATTTCTATTAGATCAATCAACTCGCTTTGATAACATAGGTATTTTAGGTAACTAAAAGTATGTTACAAATAAGACAACTAGGATGCAATCTTTGCAAAAATGATGGTCAAGGACTGGATCATCTCGGTGAAGATCAAGGTAAAGTTACACACACATAGATCTGCAAAATTTCAAAAGGTAAAGGCAAGAGAGGTCGCCAAGAATAATTTTCCCTATCTTTTTGACGATTTTTCTCCTCCTCCTCTCCTCCTCTTTAGGCTTCACGACCTTACAATATTACAATAGTAGGTTTGGAAAAACTTGTGATCTCCACCTCACCTTTAAGAGGAGTGGGTCCCTCATTATTAAGTAATGTCCAACTCTCTCAATTTTTTTGTATCTTCATTTATGGAGTATGTATTGTATGAGTTGGTACTTCAGGTAGACAACTGGTACCTTATTATAATTTTTCGGTATATGCATGTGGTTGATTTATAATGTTATCTTAGGTTGACAGTCGGTACTTAATATAATTAACCATAATCGATCAATTTTTTTGGATGAATTCTTACACTCCACCTTATTTAGAATCTCCATGTAACCGACCCCATTAAGTTAGAATAAGATTTTTGATGTTTTAGTAGTTGTTTTTTCGTTATTGTATGTGCTGGTAATTTAAATATCTATTTTATAATCAAATTGTATCTTAATTGAAAGAATCAAGGAAGACTAACTAAAATGATTGGCCAGTCTCGTCAGTGGTAAGAGCTAATGCAAGATTTTCAAAAATGTTGTATGCTTGAATCTCACGAGTCTCAAGAAATCCTTCAACATTGCTTGGCTTGATTCAATCAAGGTGGAAAAATTCAATCAAGGTGGGTATTTTCAAACCTGCCTTTGGGATACCATTCCCTTGGCTGTTACCATGGGGTTGCAGCCAGGAAGCAATGAAATTTTTTCTGATTCTTTCAGGCTGCATTTTGGCTGCAACCCCGGAAGCAATGAAATTTTTTCTGATTCTTTCAGGCTGCATTTTCAGTTGTCTTTGTAAAACGGTTTTTAGGTAGCTTCAGTACTTTCTTTTGTGTCCTATTTATGGCTTCTTTTCTAATTATAGGTGTTCCATGGGGGGTTTTTGTATACATCTACTAACATGCCGCAATACAGCTATCCCATTTTTCACATTGATATGCCTCTTGGCTAAAATTGAATCTAATGTTATTAAGGCAATAGGCACAACTCATGAATCGTTTAGGCCAACCTATCACTTGAAGCAATCCATGAAGCTAGGGCTGTGTTTGATTGAAGTAATGTATAGTTTTCAATATTTTTTTAGAAACACATATGAATAAGCTATAGAATTTCTATAGATCACAATAAGATCCAAATATGCGAAGTAATCCTATCATGTCAGGTTTGTTAAAGCATCTTCTTAATATGAAGATCATAGACGAGGGTAAACCTTGGACTCTGGGTGCCATGCCCCTTGTGCCTGTAAAAAAACACTCATTAAATCCCTTGGTTTTTGAAATTTTTTTATTTGTGAGATATGATTAATTAGTAGATGCAAAGAGAATGCATTCAACAGTTCCTTTATTTATTTATTTATTTATTTATTTATTTGCTTTCTGCAATGTTACAAGTTCGATGTATTTAATAATGTGCTATTGTTTCCAACTTGTCTTTGGCAAGTAAAAGGGAAAAAAAATTCACATGGCAAGGTAGTGATATATAATTTCTTTCCCAAGGCTCTAATTCTCCTTTTATCTCATTAATTTTCTTCAATCACCATTTTCACATATTTTCCGGTTTCAAGGTAGTTATAGACAACCTATATAGTTGAACTTTTTCCATGTGTTTTCTATTTTGTGAATTGTTTATGATTGGACTCTGCTCACTTTAGAAATTCTTAGGGTGCTAAAATACTCTACGCAATATAGAATGCTCTTTTGTTAGATCCAACGACTGTAAATATGTAAAAGAAGAGAGGAATACCTATATAACTTAAAACAAAATGGTCCTCATGGGATTTTGGTCCTATGCTTTGCTATGAGGACTCATTCTAGAGTTATATCAAGATTGATTGGTTTTTTTTTCTTTTTTACCAAGGTGTTTGGGCTAGCGCAACAATCCACCACCACAATGGAGAGAGTTTCTTGCCACAATTAAAGTGTGGGGTCTCATGTATAGAACGTATAGTGCAAGCTTTGACGACTAAAAATAGATAGGCCCTCACAGGATTTTGGTCCTATGCTATGACGACTCATTCTAGAGTTATATCAAGTAAGATCGTAATATGCAAATGCAGAGAGTTTCTTGCCACAATTAAAGTGTGGGGTCTCATGTATAGAACGTATCGTGCAAGCTTTGACGACTAAAAATAGATAGGTCCTCATAGGATTTTGGTCCTATGCTATGACGACTCATTCTAGAGTTATATCAAGATTGATTGGGTTTTTTTTTTCTCTCTTTTTTTTTTTTTNTATTCGAATAATAATAAATAAAATTTACAAAATGATATTTGTCTTGCATGGCCCTATAGGCCCGAAGCTTAACCTTCCCTAATGTCATATCCTCACTTTGTACACAAAAAAATTTCGTTAAAAGATAATTCAATTCAAGTCTGAAAGAAAAAGTGACCCATCAAAAAATTAATTCCCGTCCATAACTTTTCAAGCTCTATTATGTCCATCCAAATTCTGGTCACCTTCCCACCTTGCTTAACAATTTCCCGCAACCCAATCAGCAATCCCATTGCTGCCGCATCATCCTCTCCTGTCATAGCATAATCAGCGAGAGAAAATAAGCATTAGCATTTAGAAAAAAGAGCGATAGCCCATCCGGAGACACCACAAGATGTGTTAGACACTGCACTAACAATAAGTACAAAGTCACTAAATAGGGCATTGGCTTTCCTACAACACTCAAATGTTCATTATCCATCGTTGTAGGCTGGGTGGGACAATGGGTTTGTAACTTGGTCAGCCAATAATCTACTTGGGAAATCACATATGCAGGATTAGGGGTATGAGATCCCATGATAAACATATTCCTATGTGACCATAGAAAATAGCATGTAATAATCAATCATGGTATTAAACAAAGAAGACAATTCATTAGTTGAACAGATACATTATTAAATTGAAAATTGAAGTAAAAGGAGTTCTATGTAGACGCAAGCCCAAAGCTCCAGCTGCCCAAATTCTTCAAGAAAACTCATAAGAGAAAAAAAACATGAAAAGAGTTTTCTTGCTCATTGTGACATAGACAACAAGTAGTGTTTATATCCATCCATTTTCGCAGGGTGCCTTTGGAGGGGATACCATCCATGGTCAATCTCCAAAAGAATAGCTTAAATTTTGGATGAAGTCTGAGTTTCCAGAAAAATTGCCACTATTGAGAGCAGGGAGATGAGCAAAACCACCTGTTATAGCATCCACTGGAATTAGTAGTTGACTAAGTCATGAGATATTTAACAACTATTTTGGTTGTGAGACTTCCCTTTTTGGACAAGTGACACCACCAAAAGTCAGTTGCATTGGAGATGGGTAAACTCATAATAAGATTATAAATATGAATAGGTAAGATAGAGAGTAATAATCCAGAATTCCAATGATTGTTGATAATGAAGTTATTAACCAAAGATAAGCTAGTGGGGGGAGGCTGACTAACACAAAATTGATCTATGAAGATATTACTAGACTTAAAAATCCAAGAATCATACCAAAAGTAAGTCTTGTTCCCTATACCAACTTTCTTATAGATCATATTTTTTAGGATAGGGAGGACACTTACAATAGCATTCCAATAAGGGGATCCTTTGGATTTTAAATTTCGATGGTCAAACACAGACCTATTCCGGTAGTATTTCTCTTGAAGCAGTCAAGACCATAAGCTAAGTGGTTCACTGAGAAGACGCCATCCCAATTTAAGGAGCAGAGCCTTATTTTGAGTGGTAGAATCTCGCAATCCCAATCCACCCATTGATTTTGGCTGACATACTCTCCTCCATCCAATTAAGTGAGCTCTTTTTCGAGAATTAGAGTCACCATTCTAGAAATGAAGAAAGATAGAATCAAGCTTCCTGCAAACAGACTTGGGAATGGCAAAACAAGTCATCAAATAAGAACGGATAGAAGTGATAACCCATTGGATAAGGACTTGTCTCCCAGCGTAAGAAAGAACAAATGTCTTTCAAGTGGATAGTTTGCAATTCACGAGCTAGATAATGGATGAAAAATCAGGTCGTTTAGATCTATGGTGAAATAATTTAGTTCCCAGATAAATGGAACCCGATGCCATTTCAGTAATTCCAATAACCTGACACAGAGAAGTTCGCCAATCCTTGGATATATTATTGCTGAAAGAAAGTCCACTTTTATCGAAGTTGATTGAGAGACCCGAAAGATCAGAGAGAGGTCAATAATAAATCTAATGGTTGATAAATCTTCATGAGTAGCACGACAGAAGATGAAAGTATCATCCGCAAAAAATAGGTGAGAAATTTCAGGAGCATACCTAGACACCTTGATCCCCTTAAAGAGATTCAACTCTCTATAGGTAGAAAGGAGTCAAGAAAGTCCTTCCATAGCAGTGATCAACAAGAAGGAACTAAGTGGGAAACCTTGCCTAATACCTCGAGAGCCCGAAAACAAGTTAAAACCAGACCCATTAAGTTTGATAGAAAAGGTGGGGTAGAAATAAGAGTATGGATAAGAGAAGTCCAATGAGCCCCAAACCCCTAGAAATTGAAAATGGGAAGCAAAAAATTCGATTCTAACCTATCATAAGCTTTAGCCATATCTAATTTCATCGCAGCAAAATCTGATTTACCCTTTTTTTGCTTAAGAAAATGAAAGATTTCTTGGGAAATAATGATATTGTCTGAAATCTGCCTACCTGGTACAAACGCCGCCTGGCAAGGGGAAAAAAATTCAGAGAGAAGAGGTTTCAGACGATTAGCTAGGATCTTTGCCCAGATTTTATAGTAAACATTACATAGACTAATGGGTCTGAAATCAGAAACCACTGAAGCATTATCCTTTTAGGAATGAGACAAATGAGAGTATGGTTTGACCCAGGGGGAGGAACCCATAAGAGAAAAATTGCTGGACAAAGGAGAAAATATCAGGGGAAATGATATCCCAGAACTTTTGGAAAAAAATAGCTTGGAAACTGTCAGTACCTGACACCTTGAAGGGTCCGAAAGAAAAAAAAGTGGATCTGATTTCCTCCAATGAAGGACAAAAGGAAAGAGCAGGGGTGTTGAGATGGGGTAAGACAGGGAACAAGCACTCGATAAACGAAGGATCTAAGGAGGAAGAAGAGGTGAAAATGGATTCCAGGTGTAGGGAAAATTCTTTGGCAATAAGAGTAGGATTTTCAATACGGGGGCCATCAGAAGAGATAATGAAATTGATTCTTTGATGGTGTTGATTGATCCTTGCAATAGAATGAAAAAACTTTATATTACGATCCCCTTCAAAGATAAAAGATTGGTATGATTTCGCCGCCAAAAGTTCTCTTCAACTTTAAGAATCCATTCAAACTTGGCAGAGATGTACGAGAGGTTATCCATCAGAGGAATCACATGGTTCTCCAGCTCAAAATGGTTATGGAGCAACAAGTCTTCCAACAGAGTAATACGACCAAAAACCTCAAAGTTCCATTTTAGCAGTAGACGACTGAAACTCGCAAGCTTGGAAGGTGGAGTACCCGAGTCAATATTTTTCCAATTCTTAGAGCAAAAGGGTGAGAAAATTGGGTGAGAAAGCCAAGTATGTTGGTAGCGAAATAATTTTTCGGAGCCAGTGTAGGCAAGTTTGGTTAAGGACGAATAGGGAAAGGACATTAACCAACAAGGATTAGCCAAATTAGGTGGCTTCTGCTTGTTTGTCCAAGTGAAAGGATTACCTATGAAAGGAATATCAACAAGGTTAAATGCGGAGAGGACATCAGAGAATATATTGGAAGACACTAAATGTTTAAAGCCAGAACACCCAAGTTTATGTGCTGGAGAGGTACTCTCATTAAAGTCACTAGTGATGAGAAGGGGGTTAGAGTAGTTGGGTAAAATAGAATCCAGTTCGATCCACCCATCCTTGCGAAGGGGACCCATACAAGTAGATCACACCCCAAATAGAAGAGAACCCTAGACATGGTTCGAAAAGAAGGGAAATAAAGAAAGAGCCCAGGTGGATCTTAGGAGCAAGGAGGAGAGTGGAATACATAACCCATAGGCCACCCTTTCTTCCCTCAGCACCCTCACTATTAATGAAAGAAGAAGAATTGTAGTTAGGGAAGTTATAGAAGGGACGAGATGAAGCATGATCCTTAATTTTTGTTTCACACACAAACACAATATTAGGTTTATACTTTCGAATATGGAACTTTAAAGTATTTTTAGTGATAGAAGAATGCAAACCTCACACATTCCAACTAAAAATCCTCATGATAACCCCAAACAACACAAACTAGATAGCCATAGAAGCAATAAGGATCAAGAAAAAGAGCATAGATCAAATCAGAAAACAAACTAAGACAAGATGCAACAAGTAAACATAGACCAAAAAGCGAGTAAAGCCAAGGATACAAGAAACAAAAAAAGATTAAAGCAAAGAAGAAACCAGTGTAAATCTTCAATGGAAGGAAGAAACAATAGAAATTCTGAAAAAACAACAAAGCTCAAAGAGATAATAGCAATAACAGATAAGACAAACCAAAGAGAAAGCAGAATGAATACTAACTAGGAATGAATTATCGGTGTCGATAAAGGTGGTCAAAGTGATACCAAGCAAGTAATAGGCTAAGTGTTATATAGAAGAAAACAAATAAGAATATAGAAAAAGGATGGAAAACCCAAATAAGACATTACCGGTCCTGGAGTGGTTGTCCCTCTTCTCTTCTCGGGCATGAAGTGTCACCCCCACCACCATGTTTAGTATCAACAGATGGCGGGTGAGCCTCATGCCTGGTGCTAGCTCCCTTCACCTTGAAACGGTCCAGAAGATCATGCAGAAGTTTTGCAGGACTAGCATCTTGGTTGATGAGGTGGACCAAAGTATGAACAGGTCCAGGGTGGTCGGAATCAAAAGGGGATCGCTATCTCTTTCTAGGATGAAGCAAGGACGACTCAAAAGAAAGAGGAAGTCCAAACGTGGACGGGACAGCCTGAGAGGGGTTTAGGAAATACTAGAAAGACATTTGTTTTGCCTGGAAGTTTACACTCAGAATGTCTTGGGATATAGGAGAAGAGGTCGGCAAGGGCGAGAGAGAGCACTCAGTCAACATAAGGCCATAAAAAGGTGGAATGCTATGGTCAGTAGAATAGGTCACAACAAAAGTAGGGACAGAACCAGGAGGAGAGGGCAAAGATATAGGAAGAGGACAGGAAAAATTTAGGTATTCCGAAACATTGAGCACGCTGGTCTGGAGTTCACCTGGATCAGGGATGGGAAATGGTGAAAAGTTGCCAATAGAAAGAATCTGCGGTTGGCTTTCCGGGTCTAGAGAGAAGGATTGCTATGGCCAGAGAGACTCATTAAGGGCAATTACAGTCGGAACAGTCACTAGAAGCCCTTGGGAGGAGGTCAACTACTCCATCGACAAACCCGAAGAGCCGAGTGGCCCTGTTGAAGGAATATGTTCCATTGGAATGGGCTCCGATGAAGATGGCAATAGGGAGCTGCTTATTAAAACGTCATTCGCAGCAGAAGCTGATAAGAAATGGATTTTGAAGAACAGGGGAACTGAATACTAGTTTTAGAAGACTCCAAGTGAAGAAGAAAGAAAGAGAAAAGGAAAAGAAGTATTTGCTTTTTCATTCCCTGTCACTGTAAATTTCTTGGCTCTTTATAGAGTCACTAGCTAATCCTAACCGTACAACTGAATTGGTTATTCCTACACACAAGTTGCTACAAGTTGCTTCCCTAGCTGTCATTGTCAAGCCTCACCCACTCCCTCTACTTCCTTACTATGCCATACAGTTGTCCTTTGTCCACATTGGATCCTTTCTAAGCCTTGTTGTCCTTCTCTCTTGTGCAAATGATGTGGCTGGCATTATTGGGTTTGGTGAAGTCTCTATTACATAATCCACATCCTCACTCCCTTCTTCTATTGCTACTATGTCATTACTTGATCTGTTTATGATCTTCACCTGATTTAACATCACAGGGGCTGTACAAATTGTATCATTTCCATCCTCATCGAAAAGGACCTTGTCCTCAAGGTCCAAGGTGGGAAATTGAGATTGAAACTCCTCCATGCTTTCCCAAGAAGCATCCTCTAGTGGCAATTGTTCCCATTGTATCAAAATCTGAGTTTGTAATTTCCCTTTAACAACGACTTTCAAGTTCTTGAAGAATGCCCTTGAAGCTCAGTTGAGGAAGAGGATTGATTGCAAGTTCTTGAAGAATGCCCTTGAAAGGTTTCAATAAGGTGACGTGGAACACCGGGTGAATTTTTCTTTTAGGTGGTAGTTGCAATTTATAGGCCACATGACCCACTATCTGCAAAATCTGAAAAGGATCATAGAACATGCTACTCAACTTCTGATTTTGCCTCTTGGAAATGGTTAGTTTCCTATATGGTTGTAGCTTGAGCCATACCCAATCTCCTTCATTAAACTATAATTCTTTTCT
Organism: Macadamia integrifolia; assembly: GCF_013358625.1. NCBI lineage: Eukaryota > Viridiplantae > Streptophyta > Magnoliopsida > Proteales > Proteaceae > Macadamia > Macadamia integrifolia. The sequence goes on from NW_024868469.1 coordinate 54,143, forward strand.
GTGTAAACCAGCTTGTGCCTTCATTCGTTGTTGAGCTTGTAATAGATTTTCCTTCAATTGATGCAACACTTGTTGTCTGTTGCTAAGCTCATGATCCACTGCTTCTACTTTTGAAAAACCCGTAACGTAATCTAGAATCGTCGGTGGTTCCCTTCCATATAGAGCCTGGAAAGGAGTCATGTCAATAGCACTATGATGCGAAGTATTATACCAATATGCAGCCCATGTCAAGAAATGAACCCATTGCGTTGGTTTTGTATGCACATAACTCCTTAAATACTATTCTAGACATCTATTAAGGACTTCCATTTGTCCATCTGATTGATGATGATAAGTAGAGCTCATGTTTAAAGTCGTACTGCTAAGCTTGAACATTTGTTGTCAAAACTGGCTGATAAGATGGGGTCTCTATCCGACACAATAGACCTTGAAATACCATGTAGTTTGAACACCATGAAGTGAATAAAGTAGCAGTTTTAGCTGCATTAAAATGGGCTGGTAGTGCACCGAAGTGTGCAAACTTAGTTAATCTATCCACCACTACCATTATGACAGTAAAACCTCGAGATACTGGCAGCCCTGTGATGAAATCCATTGATATGTCCTCCCAAACCTACTGAGGAATAGGCAAAGGTTTTTTTGAAGTACCATATTTGGTCTGTTGGCAAATCAAACATTGGTTGACATGAGAGGTGACATCCTGCTTCAAGGTTGGCCAAAAGAAATTGCCAAGTATTCTTTTATAAGTCTTCAAAATTTCAGCATGCCCACCTAAGGGACTATCATGAAATTCCATTAATATTTCTTGTCGAAGATCAGAGGTAGAGCTGAGTCTTAGTTTATTCTTGAAATATAAAAGACCTGCTTTGATCTCATATTCAGTGCCCTCTAGTTTGCCGTCCTGCCACTATTTATGAAGAGCCACCAATTCAGAATCAATGAGGTTTTCCCTTATCAATCTGTCTAGGAATTCAAATCGCAGAGTTGAGAAGGACATTTATGGACTTTGGCTTCTGCAGGTGGTAATTGTAGAGATTTCTCTTCCATGCTAGGTGCTCTGGACAAGGCATCGGCTGCATGGTTCTCTCTTCCAGGCCTGTATATGATTTTGTAAGTAAACCCCATCAGTTTGCTTAAGTAGTGGTGTTGCTCTGGAGTTTGAATCACTTGGTTCATGAGGTCCTTCAAACTCCTATGATCTGTGATGATAAGGAACTTTCGTCCTAGAAGGTAATGATGCCACTTCAGCACAGATTGGGAAATGGCATATAGCTCTCTTACATAGGTTGAAGCACCTCTCATTCTACGAGATAGTTTCTTAATAAAATAAGCCAAAGGATGGCCTTCTTGACTTAGCACAACTCCTGTACCTACTCCAGAGGCATCAGTTTCCACTTCAAAATCCTTGAAAAAATTAGGTAAAGTTGAGACTGAGGCTGTGGTCATTGCTGTCTTCAATGCCTCGAATGCCCTTTGTGTATAATCATTCTAACAAAAAACATCTTTCTTTAAGAGATTGGTAAGAGGTGCTGCTATAGAAGCATAGTGATGAATAAATCTTCTATAGTACTCCGTAAGTCCCAAGAACCCCCTCAGCTGTTTGAGATTATGAGGTTTTATCCACTTGACCATTGCTTGGATCTTATTTGAGTCAGGCTGAACCCCAAATTTTGAAACCACATGCCCTAGGTACTCAATATTCTCTTGAAAAAAACAAACACTTGGAAAGCTTGGCAAACAACTGATTAGTGGCCAAACAACGTAAAACAGTTCTCAAGTGATTGAAATGATCAGGAACAGAAGAGCTATATACCAAAATGTCGTCAAAACACACAATGACAAATTTTTTGAGATATGGTTTAAAAACCTGATTCATAATTGACTGAAATGTAGATGGACCATTTTTTAACCCAAAATGCATTACCACAAACTCATAGTGGCCTTCATGGGTTTGAAATGCCGTCTTGCAAATGTCTTCTTTATGAACCTTGATTTGGTGATAACCTGATCTGAGATCTAGCTTGGAAAAAATGCAAGCTTCATGTAACTCATCTAAGAGTTCTTCTATAGTGGGTATCGGAAACATATCCCTCATTGTGATGGCATTGAGTGCTCTGTAGTCTATGCAAAAACGCCATGTTCCATCTTTCTTCTTTACCAATAAGATTGGGGAAGAGAATGGGCTTGTGCTGGACCTGATGATCCCTTGTTTCAACATTTCTGCAACCAGGTTTTCAATCTCATTTTTTTGAAAATGAAGGTACTTATAAGGCCTAAATTGACAGGCTTTGAATCAGGAAGAAGATATATATGATGGTCAAATTCCCTTTGTGGAGGCAGCTCTTGTGGAAGGTCAAAATCTATTTTAAATTCATACAATAGTGGCTACACTTCCAAAGGGGCTATCTTATCGCTTGGCTCTGGTTCTGTGGATAGCTTCAAGTGGAACATGGAGGCTATTCCTTCACAACGTGATAACATCTGAAATTGCTTTCTTTGTAAGGGGTCATTAGTCATACAAGGCTCACCCCTCAACTGCACCTTAAGTCTTTCCCACTCAAAATCCATTGTGAGCAGTTTGTAATGAGTGAGTACAGGGCCCAAAAGTTCAAGCCATTGAATTCCAAGGTCTATTTCTGCCCCCTCCAATGGTAACATAAACAAATCAAGAGTAAAAACATGGCCCTGCATAGACAAGGCGACTAACCTACATCGTTGTGTGCACAACAAGAATTCCCCATTACCCTCATAGACTTTAAATTGTTTGCAGGGAAATATGAGCAATCCCAATCTCTTTGCAATCCTTTCTTGAATGAAATTATGAGTGCTGCCACTGTCTATCAGAACTTGGATATGGTGTTCTTGATATTTTCCCCTCAAATGAATAGTTCTTGGGTTTATTTGCCCCGCAAAAGCATGCATACTAATTTCATATAATGTCGAATCTGTAATGGTTTCATCATCATTTCTGAACAATTCATTTGGATCACAATCTTCATCATTTTCTCCTACTAGTAACATGAGCTTATTTCTACACTTATGTCCTGGCATGAATTTATTATCACAGTAATAGCAAAACCCTTTTTCTCTCCTGATCTTGATCTCTGTAGGAGATAATTTTCTCACAGGTACAGAAGCTTTAGTTGTAGGCAGTGGTAAAGGTTTTGTGGCTGGTGGTGGTCCCAAAAGACAAATGGAATTGGAAGAGTGCAGAGGTTTCCAAGAATTCTTGAGATCAATATATTTTTGTTCATGTAGCTTTGCCAAAGCCATTTCTTGTAATAAGGATGTAGGTTGAGCAATTAATAGCTCTCGTTTCAATTCAGGTTTCAGCCCAGAAATGAAAAAATTGATCAGAAATGGCTCAGATAGACCACTTACCTTATAGGACATGTTCTCAAATTGTTCTTGATAAGCTGTAACAGTGGAGGTCTGCTGCAATTTGGCAAGGGCTCCTTCGTGATCCTCAAACAAAGACTACCCAAATCTCAAAGATATAGCCTGCAAAACCCCTTTCTACCCACTGATCAACCCACCAGATTGCATCCATTGAAACCAATTTAGAGCAGATCCCTCCAAGTGAAAAGAAGCTATCACCAATCTTTGATTTTCTGCAGTAGAATGGAAATCAAAGAAATTTTCAATCTTGAATATCCATCCAGAAGGATCATTCCCATCAAACTTAGGTATCTCTAATCGCATGAATCCTGAGGCAGAAAAACGAGGTGAGGATTGCTGCAAAGCACCTTCTTGGGGCAATGAAAAATCACGAGCAGCTGATGGAGAATGATCTGCCCATGCTTCAATCTTGACATCCATGGCTAACATGAATGTTTGCAAGTGCTGAATCGATTGAGCAAGCTTATCCAGTTTTCTTCAGTGGCTTTCTTGTATTTGTCATCTAACTTGTTTGATCTTGTACCCTCAGCCATTGTAACTCTGAAAATGGAGTAAGTAAATGAAAGCACCAATGATAAGAAATGGATTTTGAAGAATAGGGGAACTGAATACGAGTTTTAGAAAACTCCAAGTGAAGAAGGAAGAAAGAGAAAAGTAAAAGAAGTATTTGCTTTTTCATTCCCTGTCACTGTACATTTCTTGGCTCTTTATAGAGTCATTAGCTAATCCTAACCGTACAACTGAATTGGTTATTCCTACACACAAGTTGTTACAAGTTGCTTCCCTAGCTATCATTGTTAAGCCTCACCCACTCCCTCTACTTCTTTACTATGCCATACAGTAGTCCTTTGTCCACATTGAATCCTTTCTAAGCCTTGCTGTCCTTCTCTCTTGTGCAGATGATGTGGCTGGCATTATTGGGTTTGGTGAAGTCTATTACATAATCCACATCCTCACTCCCTTCTTCTATTGCTACTATGTCATTACTTGATTTGCTTATAATCTTCACTTGATTTAACATCACAGGGGCTGTATAGATTGTATCAGAAGTCAACCCCAAGGGGCAACCCATCTGGCTAGCCGACGAGGGTATATAGGAGCACTTTAACGGGTAGTAATTAACAAGAAGAGGCATGATATTGCTTCGAAGTATGGTGGGATAGGATTCTTACCACGATTTACTTCAGAGACGAACATGCGGCAACTCTGGTCGTGAGTGATACAACTGCACAAGGACCAAATGGCTTCTAGTTCAAATAAGAACTTAACAGGAACCGAAGAACCATCAGGCAGATGAATCTTTGAAGAAAGGCAGATAGGTTTGGACTTTTTGAAGCAGATCTTAACCCTGGCTGTGCCAAGAGGAAGGCCCAAATAGAATCAAGTGGATGGAAATTCCAGAACTTTACCTAGGCAGGATACCGCCGATCGGATTGCATGGAACAAGAACCTAGCCGCTGGGATGTCCACGACCTGAGGTCATATGGGAAGCGATTCACGCTTCTTTACCCCAAACTGGGAATGCAACGATAGGAAATCGAGTTGCAGCAGATGAGTGTCACACCACCAGGGGCTGTCTCAAAAACCACACCGCAAGCCTCTAATGAAATGAAATTAACATAAAGAAAAAAAAACTCTTATCAGTGGCACAAATGAAAATTTCCTCTCTAGGATCCCAAACAGACACCAACAGATCGCGAAGACACTCTTCGGTAGGTGTTAAAGACCCAATAATGTTACCAAACAGAGCAGTAGAGGAAGAAACCTAGGGTTTGGATGGACGTTCATCCAGCAGATCCAACGAAGGTGAACTCCAAATTGCTAGAGGAGACAAGGCAGATGGACTATGGGAGGAGGAAAGAGAAGCCATATCCAAAGGAGACGAAAAGGTTGAAAGTGAGGATACACCTCCAGAGGGGAGAAAGGGAATACAGAAAGGGGAATAAGAGGGATTAATTCGCTTTAAAAATAGATGACTAGGTACACGTTTGGAGGGACGCTACATAATCTAGAAAGAGACAGCAAGGAGAGGGTCATAAAGAGATACTCATGAACAATTATCGAGAACCGAGGAAGAAAACTAAAAAAATTACACACGGATCATTAGGGAGAGCACCAATTAAATTCTCATAATCGTGTACCTCACCCAGTAGATTAGGTTCCAAACTAATTAAATAGATTTAAGTTAACATTTACGTCCTTAAATTATCCTCATTATATTCTAATTATGATCCTAAGCCAACACTGGAACATAGGTTCAGTAAGGTCACTGGTAGATGGGCATCCGTTGGTAAGGAGGGAAGGTGAAGTCCAATATACAAAGTTGGTAATTGGGACATGTTATCTAAGTTGGGGATATTACATGATGTCTTCACCATGTCCAAGTTCAAGATGTACGATCTCAAGAGGTATGTGAGTTGATACCGAGCACCACATGGCTTGGAACTGACATTATACATGAATGTGTGAGTACCTCGATGACATTCCTGATCACGTGACGGTAGTTCAATTTTGAGCACAAAATTCTTTTAAGGAGGGAGATGTTACACCATCCCCAAAAACCCCGGGTTAATTTCAACTTTTGGACATAGGTAATGCACCAAGTTGCTAACCATTGGTAACTTGTGGATTGCTCGGCTAATTGCATGGAAAGCCTACAAAACATTGAGGAAGTTAGGGTAAGTCCTTTACCATTGACAGGGAATTACCCAAACCATAGTAGTGAGAAGCACCAAAGAAGGCCCCACACACTAGAAAACACCTAAACAACTCTCCACACAACCAACATATCTTGTTCCACCCAAATTGGACCAAAACATCCCACACCGGCTGATGGTCACTAGCTAATTGGCATCAGCCAGTGAACACCTTTGGTGAGTGTACTGGCCAAAATCGGGTTGTTTGGCCATGGGGCCTGGGCCCTTGCACCAGTGCACCTCAAACCACTTCCAAATGTTGGGATAACCTGTTGGGGAGTAGATTAATTTTTTGGGACACCCCAAGGTGGGCCTGTTAGTACCAAATGGCAGATTAACCCGGTAATGAGTGAGAACTCATTATTTTTCCAAACAGCCCTTAGGCAACTTAAGTTGCTATATATAGAACCTCTTGCCCATTCATTTCTCTAACTATCAAATTAGAGCAAGAGAAGGAGAAGGAGAGGAAGGAAGGAAGAAGAGAGGAGCAAGGGGGATCACCTACCAAACTAAGGTGAGTTCTTCATTCTCTTTACTTGCAATGTAGTTACCTCTCTCTCTCCCACCCCATTCTTAACCTAGGCTAGACTGGGTAAGCACCAACCAAAATGCCTCTACCCACCTACCTAATCCACTGATTAAATGAGGGGATTTTGATGTTGGGGACCTACCCTAGCTACTCAAACACTCACATTAAGTGTGGGAAACCTCCCATATGGAATGCCCCAAATTTGGCAACCCAAAACCCCCAAATCCTCTATGACCTAACATCCTAACCTAACCCTAGGTTGGGAAAATGATGTCTTACACCTAAACTAAGGTTGGAATGGTCACAATCGAATCTATGGACAATTCCCTTTGAAATCCCCATCTAAAGTCCTAATTTAGGCAACTAAACCCTAGAATAGTGAACCTTTCCCAAATCCTCTACAATTAATCATTCTAACATAACATTTGGGTCAGGGAAAATGAAATTCAATACATGTATGGGGGTTTCGGATGATCACATGAGTCATTGGTGGTCATGACATGAACCCCAACCGAAATCCTCAATATGTAGGTAAACCAAGACTAATGAAATGGTTAAATTGGGTTTAGGTATATCTTATAGCCCTATGTCAACTAATCCACTAGCTTCACTAAATCTAAGCAAAGTGAGGTGTGTGAGTGTCCTCTACATGTAAACCAGCCCCATAACCACCAAACCTAACTTGTAAACCATTCAAAGTGAGATAAAATAGGGAATGGAGCTGCAATAGGCAACCCCCACAAAATTGCACACACATATACACTGAAAAGGACCCATGTGGCTTGCAGAGCAAATCTAGGTAGAGAAACCCCAATTTTTTCTCTATTGACTGATGGTCATCGGATCAGCCGGTGAACTCTGTAGATGTAAAAATGGGATTTTAACCCTTCTCAGTTTCATTAGCCGGTGAACTCATTGGTGGGTGCACATTTGTCGGTGAGCATCCACCGGTGAACCATCAAGCACACTATTTTGACCCTCTTTTTGATTGGTCATTTGAATCATAAGAAGACATTACCCATGCTTGATCTTTTACCTAAAACATCTTTGTTTCCAATAAATAAAGTCGTTAAGCAGTAAGGGTATGTGGTGCAAGAGCACCACCAACTGATGCCCATATTCCAGTGACCTTACTGAACCTATGTTCCAGTGTTGGTTTAGGATCATAATTAGAATATAATAAGGATGATTTAAGGATGTAAAGTTTAACTTCAATCCATTTAATTGGTTAGGAACCTAATCTACCTGGTGAGGTACACGATTATAGGAATTTAATTGGTGCTCTCCCTAATGATCCATGTGCGATTTTTGAGTTTTCTTCCTCAGTTCTCGATAATTGTTCATGATATCTCTTTATGGCCCCTCTCCTTACTGTTTCTTTCTAGATTATGTAGCGTCCCTCCAAACGTGTACCTAGTCATCTATTTTTAAAGCGAATTAATCCCTCTTATTCCCCTTTTTGTATTCCCTTTTTCCCCTCTGGAGGTGTATCCTCGCTTTCAACCTTTTCTTCTCCTTTGGCTATGGCTTCTCTTTCCTCATCCCATGGTCCATCTACCTTGTCTCCTCTGGCGATTTGGTGTTCACCTTCCCCAGATTTGCTGGATGAACATCCATCCAAACCTTGGGTTTCTTCCTCTACTGCTCTGTTTGGTAGCGTTGTTGGGCCTTCAACACCTACCAAAGAGCATCTTCGCGATCTGGTGGTGTCTGTTTGGGATCCTTGAGTGGCGAGTTTTATCTGTGCCACCAATGAGGGACTTTTTTTATGTTAATTTCATTTCATCAGAGGCTTGGGGTGTGGTTTTTGTGGTAGCCCTGGTGGTGTGACACTCATCTACTACGACTTGGTTTCCACTCGTTGCATTCCCAGTTTGGGGTAAAGGAGCATGAATCGCTTCTCAGATGGATTCCAGTATTGGACATCCCAATTGTTGGGTTCTTGTTCCATGCAATCCGTTCGGCAGTATCGTGCCTAGGTAAAGGTCTAGAATTTCCATCCACTTGACCCAATTTGGGCCTTCCTCTTGGCACAGCCAGGATTGAGATCTGCTTCAAGAAGTCAAAGTTAGACATTAGTGCAATAGTATTCAAAGAGCAATGATGAGCGAGTTAGTGAACTTACCTCTGGCTACCCCCTTAGATTTCTTTTATAGGATCAGGTCTTGTAGAGTCCTACTAGGAAACGTCCTTCTGCTTCTGATGAGCTTGGGATGATTTTGGAGGATCCTACTTAGCACGTCTCCTCTTTCTATAGGGAATATTCCCATTCTTTAGGGATCATCTTGCTTTCAGGTGGGTGAAGTCCAATTACAACTCTATCATTGAAGGTGGACTCAAGTCTCCTCGTTATTTTGGTATCTGAACTCCACAACTTCTTATTGTGTTCCAAATTCCTCTTGTAGCGGGATGCCATGTGTCAACATCTTGCTAGGCAGTTAGTTTGTGCATATCAGAAGCCCCCTTACTTTCTCTGAGAAACCCTTCCAGAGGAAGTAACAGTATTTCTTTAGGTAGCTCGGGACTCCTCCAGTTCTTCATTCTCTCTCTCTCTCTCCCCCTCCGGTCCTATTCTCTCAGCTTCAACCTAGACCCTTTGGCCCTACCGAGGGAGGACCCTTCGGTCAGGTTGGGTCAGCCTTGGCCTAAGCCCCCAACTAAGGGAGGACCCTCAGGTCAGGTCTGCTTGGATTTGGTCTGAGCCCCCAACTGAGGGAGGACCTTTCAGTCAGGTCTACTTGGCCTTGGCCTGAGCCTCAAACTGAGTGATGATCCTTCAGTCAGGTCTGCTTAGCCTTGGCTTGAGCGCCCAATCGAGGGAGGACCCTTCGGTCAGGTTTGCTTAGCCTTAGCCTCAGGCCCCAACCGAGGGAGGGACGGCCTTTCAGTCAGGTCTACTCGGCTTTGGCCTGAGCTCCCAACTAAGGGAAATGACTTGAAGGTTGCTTCTGCCCTTTAATTTCGCTCGTGTGTTTGATTCGAGCGAGCCTCGAGAATCCCCCTTGATGACATGACACTGTCATTAATGCTTGGGGGAGTCAGACCATCTCCACTTTCTTTATAAGGGGTGACTTCCCTCATTTGTCTCCATCTCTTTCTTAGCCTCACAGAGCTCCTTACCTTTGATCGTCCTATCTTCAGTCTTCCTTCAGTTTTCAATAGTAAGTCCTTCGTCTCGTCATATGTCTAATCGTACTAGTACTAGTTCATCGTCCTCTGAGAGGACTCATTCTGACTCCATAGGGGATGATATAAGGAGTGTGAGAGGCATGTTGTTAAACTCCTCACTCGAACTTCCCTCGTCTAGGGATTCTTCTACCTCGGCCTCTCGGCACATGGAGGGAGCCACGGCTTCATTAGGGGGGAAGGTCTGGACCAACCCTCAACCAGATAAAGTGTGACAAGGATGATGGTGCCCTTCGCGAGGTTCTCTTCGAGGCAAGGACCAACAATGACGATGCCCTCGATGTTGATGTTTGGGATATTGTGTCGACCATGTCCGACATGAACTTGAGGAGGTTGGAGTTAAATGTGGGGTTCATGACTCTCTAGGGGTGGCCAAAACTACCGATAAGGTGAGTTACAGGAACAAATATGAACTTTGACTATATAAGTAGCTTTTCAAGGCAAGGCTTTGGCTTCCTCTTAATCCTTTCTTCACTCCCATCTTTCATCACTACAGGATTTCCCTACCCAGCTCATGCCAAATAGGTATCGGTAAGTCGTGAGTTTCACTGCTTTTATTTTTCTTCACAGGAGGCTTCTGTCGTTGGCTATTTTTGTTAACTGCTTCACCCTTCACACAAGTAAGAGTGACTTGGGATGGTAGTACTTCAGCCCTCGTAAGGACATAAAATTGTTGAACCGATACCCCACTTCGATCCACGAGTGGAAGCTTAAGTTTTTCTTCTTGGGGTCGTTAAAGGGTCTTCCTTTCAGCACTGTATGGACTTCCCTGACTTGAAGTCGATGAACACCGCTCCAGCCCTCTTCAGGTCGGATGCAGAGTCAGTGGCATTGACGAAGGATAAGCTCTGCAATCCTCCAATTGAATCCGATAGGCTTCAATCCAATGCTGTTCTCTTTAGGGTCGGCTTAGCCCTGGTGAGTCTGAGACACAGTCGAGTCTCTAACACTTGTTTGTTTCCTTTGTCTAATTTATTTTCGTCTTCCTTCATAGTGCTACCTACGAAGCCTCAGTACATGGAGTTTGTGGCCAAGCTACAGGCTCAGATGAAGGAGTAATAGTGGAAGAAGCAGAAGGGCAAGCAGAAAGGCCCGAGCACCGATGCTCCGAAGGAGAAAAGAAGGCCATAGCCATCGACCTTCCTACCGAGGTTGTGTAGGCCCTCGCAGCTCCAACGTAGGGTGACGAAGAGTGCCCTGTCGAGGTACCTTTGGAGGGTGAGACCCACCTTTAAAGCCCTCCTCGAGTGGCGAGCAAGGTGGAAGTTGGTTTCAATCCCGAGTGGTACATCGAGGAAGATGAAACCTATGCCGTCGAGTGAGTTGCACATGAGCTCATCCCGAAAGGGCGACTTCCGAAGGATGTAGCCAACGTGCAATGAGAGGGCACGTCTGCCATAGTCACCAACACCTGTATCTATTTGTTAGGGGTACATCTCTTCCTTCTGTTGGCTCTTTTTTGTGTGTTAGGGTGTGTGCAGACGAACAACCATGTGGTCCAGCTGACTCTTCTGGAAGAGGAACTGGCTCGGGACTTGGAGAGCTCTGAAAGGGAAAGGTCCACTTTGGAGAACGAGTGCATGGTGTGTTTGAGAAGGTGGAGCACCTTAAGGCCGAGTTAAAGTAGCTCTGCAAGGATCAGGTCCAGAGGCTCTGAGAATAAAGGGAAGGCATGTCGAGAAGCTTCAGAGCGCATTAGCTCTGGCGGTGGAAGTCTTCAAGGAGTAGGAGGAATTTAACACCATCATCTCTGACCAAGGTTCGAGATTGGATTCACGACCATTACCCCAAGGTCACCTTCGAGGGTAGCAGCATCGTTTTTGAGGACGACTTGGGGACTACTCAAGCTCCTTCGACGACCGAGGTTACGGAGGAAGAGGAAGAGGAGCAGGGGGTCGATGATGACACTAGGGTCTCTTGCGAGCTGCCTAATACCCCCGGTCACAGCACCTAAGAGTACGAGGGCCTCAAGAACTTGGAAGGAGTTGTGAACTAATTCCCCCCCCCCAGTTCTTTCTTTTTTGTGATGCCCCTTTGAGTCTTTTTTTTTTCTAGCCTTCGAGCTCCTTTTGTAATCTCAGCCATCGTCTCCTTTGCATGTACCTGCCCTTTTTGGGCGTTGTTTTTAATAAAGCAAGCTTCTTTATCTTCGCTTGTGTTGTATGCTTTTGCCCCCCCTTTTTTTCTAAGTGTTCTATTACTGTTGAACTCTTTGCCCGAAATAAAAGATAGTTCTCTTGGTCTCAGCTCTAGGAAGGCTTTTTGTGCACTCCTGTCCATTAAGACCTTAGCTTAGGTATCTCCGTTGGGGGTGAACCTTTGCCCAAGTGGGCTATTTATCAAAAGTGAGCTCGGCCTTGGCCTGAGCTCCCTACCGAGGGGATACCCTTTGGTCAGGTCAGCTCCGCCTTAGTCTGAGCTCCCGATCGAGGGGATGCCGTTTGGTCAAGTCTGCTCGGCCTTGGCCTAAGCTCCCAACCGAGGGAGAGCCCTTAGGTCTTGACACTTTAGCCTTAGCTTGGGTCTTCCTTATTCAATGAGTTACTTTGATTAATGCCCCAGGATCATTTATTGGGGCTTCGTCCTCTTGGTGCCATACTGTAATACCTGTAATACGAGACATAAGCTTCCCGAAACCAGCTTTTAATTTGATAGAATCCTATGAAATATTCGGGGAGGGGGGACTACAACTGCAACTTTAAAATTTGAAAAGTTAAAAAACCTTACTACTTAAGCTTGAAAAGTGTTGAACATGGGAATTATTAAAACTTTAAACTGATTGTTACTGGTAGAACTTTCTCAAGTTCTTAGAGTTCCAGGATCAGGGTACCCTACCACCCCCCATAGTCTCCAGGTGATATGATTGAAGTCGTATAAATCTGGTGACTCTATAAGGTCCTTCCCAATTGGGTGCTAGCTTTCCTTGAGCCTCGGGTTCGATACTTCCATCTTTCGTAGGACGAGGTCTCCAATTCTGAACTCATTTCTTCGGATTTTGGATATGTAGTAACTCGCTGTTTTCCGTTGATATGCTGCCATCCTATCTTGTAAGCTTTTTATTGCTTTGTATAGTAAGTCCAGGTTGACTCAAAGGCCCTCATCATTCGTTTCTTCATCATAATTTTGGACTCTATGGGTCATGTCCGATCTCGATCGGTAGTACAACTTCTCTGCCGTAGGTTAGAGTGAAGGGGGTCCCTCCTGTAGCTAACCTATCTATCGTCCTATATGCCCAAAGGATATTATGCAATTCATCTTCCCAAAGTCCTTTGGCATCGTCTAGCCTCTTCTTTATTCCTTGTAAGTGTACGATTTGTTACCTCTGTCAATCCATTTGTAGGGGGTACCAGACGGATGTCTTCCTGTGCTCAATATGGAGGGACTCGAAGAATGCCTTAAAGGTTGGGTTGGTGAACTGGGTCCCATTGTCGGTGACTACTATCTTGGGTATCCCGAAACGGTAGACCACTGCTCTTTGGAAGAAGTCTCGAAGATTCTTCTTTGTTATTATGGCTAGTGCTTCAGCTTCTGCCCACTTAGTAAAGTAATCAACTACTACTATTGCAAACTTTCTTTGCCTTGTCGCTAGCGAGAATGGCTCCAATATGTTCATTCCACACATAGCAAAAGGTACTGGGCTGGATAAGGATGATAGCTCTGTGGCATGTTATCAGATACTAGTGCAAACATCTGGCATTTCAAGCACTTTTTGACGAATTCTTTGGCGTCCTTCCTTATTGTTGGCCAGAAAAGGCCTTTCCGTAGTATCTTGTAGGCCAATGCCCTGGCGCCTAAGTGTTGGCCGCAGATCCCTTCATGGACTTCCCAGAGTGCATATTCAGCATCAGTTGGATCGAGGCATTTGAGGTAGGCCATAGTAAACCCTATTTTGTACAAGGTTTCCCCGTTCAACAAAAAGTGGGCGGACCTGATCCGTACTTTCTTTGCTTCATCTCTATCCTTTGGGAGTGTCCCTTCTTTCAAATATTTTATTATGGGGTCCATCCAGCAGGGGTGGTTTTCTTCTATCGATAACATCTCTTGGCATCCTTCGGTGTTTGGACGAGGCAACACTTCAAAGTATTTTGATTGCCCTAGTCCCATGATGTCTGAGGTCGCTAGCTGTAACAGAGCATCTACACAGGTGTTCTCCGTGCGTGGTACTTGTTTTACTTTGAAATCCTCAAAGCTCGTAGCTTTTTCCTGTACTTTCTTTAAATACTCTGCCATCTTGGGCTCTTTTGCTTCATAGTCACCATTTATCTGGTATACTATAAGCTACGAGTCGCTGTGCACTATAAACCTTTGCACCATCACCGCTTCGACAGATCCATTCCGTCCATCAGGGCCTCTTACTTTGCCTCAATGTTGGAAGCACCAAAATCTTAAATCCTTCGGGATTGGTAAGGATGAACCCAGCTCTGTTCCTTGCTGCGTTCAAGGTGCCATCCACATACAATGTCCATGTTGTGTCTTTCACCTCTTCTGGTGGCTCCTATTCTCCTTCTAGGAAGGTGGTTTCGACTATAAAGTCGGCTACGGCCTGAGCCTTTATAGCAGTCCTGGGTTTATATTGGATGTCAAACTCTTCCAATTCTATTGCCCAGTTTACAAGTCGACCTGACACATCTGGCTTCTGCAGTATCTTCTTCAGGGGCTAATTTGTTAGTACGCAGATTGTGTGTGACTAGAAGTAAGGTCTTCGGCACCGTTTGATGACATTCCGTTTCTATGTTTTCTTGTTCCTAGAAACGGAGAAACAACCTAAAAAGCGTTTGATAAAGTTGTTCCATTTCACCCATTTCTAAAAACATAAATCAAAATTTATGCCTATTTACAATTCTAGAAACGACTTTGACGAAACATCTAGAAACGAATTTGAGAGAAAAAAATATTGTTGTGCCTGATAAATCTCTCGATTATTTAAACCTAAAAAGAGGCAACTGAACCCTCTTTTCCTTTTAGGCATCTGATGATACTATTGGATTTTTTAGTGGCATTATGTATGCAAAAAATATTTCGAGAAACAGGTTTATCAAACACCAAAATATTTATTTTTATTTCTGAAAACGTAAAAAGTTGTTTCTGCTGTTTCTTGACATAGAAACAGTCAAAACGTTATCAATCAATGCCTTAATTTCCTTACGGCTATTGCAAGTGCATATGCCACCTTTCCATCTTTCTATACCTTGTCTCCATGTCAAGGCTTGGCTGATATAGTAGATTGGCTTCTACTGCTTTCCTTCCTCCTTTAACAAGATTGCGCTTACTACCACGGTGGAAACGGCTAGGTACAACTGCAAGATGTCCCCTGTATTTGGCTTTATTAGCAGTGGTGGTGTTGTTAAGTATTCTTTTAACTACTCAAAAGATATTTCATACTCTTCCGTCCATTCAAATTTTTTTGAACCCTTAAAGGCTTTGAAGAATGGGAGGCATTTGTCAGTTAACTGAGACATTAAGCAACCCAATGCGGTGATTTTCCCCATCAATTCATGTATTTCCTTTACATTTCGCGGGGATGTCATCTTTTGGATGGCTCCTATTTTCATTGGATTGGCCTCGATCCCTTTTTTTGACACTATGAATCCCAGGAACTTCCCTGATGTGATAGCAAAGGCACATTTTGTAGGGTTCAACTTCATGTCATATTCCCTCAGTTCTTGGAATTCCTGGTCTAGGTCTTGGATGTGGTGTTCTGCCTTTAAGCTCTTGACTAGCATATCGTCCACGTATACTTCCATGGTCTTACCGATCATCCTTTTGAAGATTTTGTTCACCAATCACTGATAGGTAGCCCCTGCATTCATAACCTCGTAGTAGTACAATCCGCTTTCTGTTATGAAGGAGGTCTTCAGGACGTCAGCTTCACCATTTTGATATGATTGTATCTCAAATAGGCATCCATGAAGCTCAGTACTTCATGTCCCAAAGTAGCGTCAATTAACATGTCTATCTTCGGGAGAGGGTAGCCATCCTTTAAGCAGGCTTTGTTCAAGTCTGTGAAGTCTATACAGATTCTCCACTTTTCATTTCCCGGATGAACTTAGCTTTTATTTATTTACCTCTTCATCCATCTTCTACTGCCGCTCGGGGGCAAAGGTCCTCTTTTTCTGCTATTCTGACTTCCTTATAGGATCAACACTTAGTTGATGTTTTATTACCTCTCGGGCTATTCTGGGCATATCCGAGGCTGACCAAGCAAAGACGTCAGAGTTTTCCTGGAGGAACGTGATGATATTATCACACTACCTTTTTTGCATCGATGCTCCAACCTGAATTTGGCTGGTGTTATCGCCTTCCTCGACGTCGACTTGGATGAGGTCCTCTGCTGGTTCTCCTCTTTGGCGATTAGGGTCATCGCGTAAATCTTCTATAGTTAATGCTTCGCCTACCTTTTCTTTTCCCATAATGTGGTAGCATAGCACTTTCGAGACATCTTTTGGTCACCTCGACATTCCCCGATCCCGTTTTTTGTTGGGAACTTCATCTTGAGGTGGGGCGTGTAGACAATGGCTTTTAGCAGGTTTAAGCCAACCCTTCCAAGTATGGCATTATAAGAGGTAATATTGACCACAGGGAAGTTTATCATAACTGTAGCTTGGCGGTCTCCTGTTCCAACCTTCATCGGCAACTTGATCGACCCTTTGACATTTACTGAGGCCCTAGAGAACCCCTACAAGTGGTGCTCAACTTTCTTCATCTTCTCTTTACTCAGGCCCATCCTCCGGTAAGCTTCCAAGAACAGGATATCAGTTGAATTGCCGTTATCCACTAAAATCCTTTTCACCTTACAATCAGTTATTGTCATTGTTATTACTAGAGCATTGTCATGGGTGTCTATATACCTTCCAAGTCATCATCCAAGAAGGAGATTACTGCCCCTGTTCTTGCTTTTTTGTTCGACCATTTAGTCACATGTATGCTCCTGGCATAGGCCTTGGCCTTTCTTATTGAGAGGGAGCTTTCCCCTGTAGCTAGTCCTCCACTGATAGTAGCTATGACTCGAGTTAGGCTGTTTTGATTGTCCTGAGGATGAGGTTAGGCCCTCTTGGATGTTCAACCTCTTCACCTTTCTCGGTTGTCTCTACGACCTTGTTCTCTCCTTTCGCGACGACCCCTTCTCTCTCCCTGGCGATCTTCCTTTCGGTCTCTTTTGTCATTGTCGATATCAGCCTGGGCATCTTCTTTCTCCCGATCCATGAACCAGCCCAAGTATCCTCTTCTAATCATACATTCTATCTCTCCTTTAAAGTGCCGGCAATCCTCAATGTCATGACTATGATCTTTATAGAAGTGGTAGTACTTGTCTATGTTATGCCTTTTGCGGTGTCATCCCATCTTTCCTGGCCACTTGAGTACCTTGGCGTCTGAAGAATCCTTCATCTGCACCAATACATCAGTTCTTCTTCTTGTGAGGGGTGCATAACTTTCAAATTTCTTCGATGGAATGGGTGCACAGTCACGTTCTGAACGCTGCCTCTTCCCCTTGGAAGCCCTATTTTGGTCTCTTGAAGTCCGTTTCTTTCCAGTCTTTTCCTCGAATTCTCTATTGGCTTCTAGGGTCTCTTCCATATGGATGTACTTCTCACATCGGGCTTTTAGTTCGTCTAGGTTCCTTGGGGCAATTTTTTCCATGGATCTCTTTAATTCTTTATCTTTGACACCCCCTAGGAGCGCCACCAACTCTTCTTTCACGTCCAGGCCTTTGATTTCGAGCTTTTCCTTGTGGAAACGTTTCATATAGTTCCACAGGGATTCTCCTACGCATTGCTTGACATTCTGTAAATTATATGTGGTCTTTCAAAGGGGCTGGCTGCTCGAGAAGCCCTTTACAAAGATGTGGCTTAATTCACTGAAGCTACGAATCAACTTTGGCGACAGACGATTGTACCACAGTCTTGCAGCCGCTCTAAAGGTCAAGGGTAGTGCCTGACACATAATGTTCTCCGAGACTTGATGGAACAACATTGCAACCTTGAATCCTTCCAGATGATCAACAGGGTCTCCCGTTCCGTCATAAGTGTCATATTTATGTATGCAAAACCCAACAGGGAGTGGATTCCTCATGACTCCATCAACTAAGGTGTCATTAGTGAGATCTGGCTTATACGTTCCTGCCTGGTTATCCGCCATTTTTTGAATTTCATCCTTTAGGTCAAGAATTATCTGCTTCCACCCTTGGTCATCGTCCCCCCGGTGTGGTTCCTCTTGTCTTGCTTTTGTGGCACGTTAACCCCTCTCTTTGGGTACTGGTTTCTCTCATGCCACTTGACTCCGAGGGTTTCTCCCGGACCTTACCTACCCCAAGCTGCTTCGGTCTTCATTCTGGGCCTACTCTGGTTGGATACTGGGGTCTCTTGCCATCCTATTACTCACCTGGGTTACGACCTTCGAGAGCTCTAGCATAGTATCGGCCAATCGGTCATACTTTTGTTAGAGTGCGTCAAAGCCCTGGTATCATGTTCTTATCCTTCGTCCAGGACGAGCAGTGGGTTGGCATCCATGTGTACTTGATCCTCAGCTGAGTGCTGAGTGCTGATTGCTGATTGCCTAGGGGACCTTCTTGATTATCATTTTGTAGTTTTTCATCTTCGGCAACCAGGGGCGGCCGGGGTGCCAAAAGCTCTCCTACGTTCATATTTCGTGCCTGTGCAGTCTACCTACGATAGGTTCTCT
Source organism: Macadamia integrifolia (assembly GCF_013358625.1). Classification (NCBI taxonomy): domain Eukaryota; kingdom Viridiplantae; phylum Streptophyta; class Magnoliopsida; order Proteales; family Proteaceae; genus Macadamia; species Macadamia integrifolia. The sequence continues at coordinate 72,632 of NW_024868469.1, forward strand.
TCACCATTACTCTAATGTTCCCATGGATGGAGCCAATCTGTAGCCGCCGGGTATTTGTAGAAGATTGAACGTCTGACTTACAATAGCATAGAAGGCAGAGGCTCGGAGATGGCTCTGGGATTAGTCCTCCTACACCCAAGTTAGAGACCCGTGTAATAGTATTCAGAGAGCAATGATGAGTGAGTTAGTGAACTTACCTCTGGCTACCCCCTTGGAACTCTTTTATAGGATCAAATCCTTAGAGTCCTACTAGGAAACATCCTTCTGCTTCTAATGAGCTTGGGGTAGTTTTGGAGGATCCTACTTTGGACATCTCCTCTTTCTATGGGGAATATTCCCATTCTTTAGGGATCATCTCACCTTCAGGTAGGTGAAGTCTTATTATGACTCTATCTGTTACACCCGTGCCCTGACCCGATCTAATTTGAACTATTGTGATAGGTCTCGGACCGGGGGTGGGACATACCACCAGGTTTTGGCTCATAGCTGCCTATTGCCGAAGGGGGAGAGATGACCCCACATGTTCGTGTATTACTTGCCAGTCCAACTGGAGGGGATTCGTACCTTCCGATCCCAAACGGTAAGTGACCCAACACCCCACACCTGAATCCCGACACACACCAAAATTGTTGGAAGACCATGAACACAACCTAGGGCAACTACCAGTGTGAGACCAGTTGGTGGACAGCAAGCAGTCAAGACAGGTTGCTGTTTTGACCACCAGAAATAACCCATGGAAATAGCCTGGGCCTCTTTTTGCTGGCTGTTTTTGTTGGCCATTTAAGCTACCAGTTGGGTTCCGATGCCCGTGGGACCCACCACCTGCATCGTGGATAGCCCTGGATGATTCCAAATCCTCCCTCACACCTTCCTCATGACATGACCACCTTACGGACCAAAGTAGTTGGGTCCACGTGCCTTGGAAATCGGATTAACCCATGCAGACCGAACTAAGGCCAAACCAAATAGGCCTTAAGGCCTAACTTACCATATAAGTGGAAATAAGGATTCATTTTCTCATTTCTTACTTGTCCAAATCGTGGGAGAGGAAGGGAGAGGAGAAGAAGAAGAAGAAGGAGGAGGGAAGCTTACCTTGGTGCCAGCTGCCCGCCTAGTTGTCGGAATTCTTGCTGGAGGTAAGTGCAACCTCTCATACCACTCTCTCTCTTCATTTTTGAACTAGGTTAAGCTAGGTATAGGTGGAATCTTTACCCATATACCTTCTAGAGCTCGGGCAACAAGATTGACCAAATGACCACCTACGATTTCGATCGTTCAATCACCGTATCTCCCAAACGGCTTGGTGGAATCAGGATTTTAATAGCTCATAATGATGCTGGGAACATCCCCCGTAAACTCCACGAAACAAATCCTGGCAATAGGGCTCAAGCCAAAAAGCCCCAAATCTCATGGGCAGTTCTGTACTGCCAGTGGAAACAAGCACTGGAAACATTGGGTCTATTTCTAGTGACTATTTTCGGTGAACATGAGAAGTCTTAGGACCTCTCTGTTACACCCACAAGAAACAACATTGATATTTTTGTTGGACAGTACTGTCACTGTGGGGTTTTGCCTGTACCCTTTGGGAGTGATCCATGTGGGCCCCTCCTGATGTTCTGGACACGTATTGACATTCGGTTACCTTTGTGCCTAGGACAGTGACGCGCATGTACCCCGAGGCTGGAATTGAATCGAACGACTGGTGGCCATACTTGAACCTTAATCCACACAAGCCTCATCAAGGTGAGGGATGGTTGCTTTATTTTTGGGAGTGTTTATTTATTTTAGAACTATTCACATGTATAGATCCTCGCATGATTATTTAAATTGCTTAATTGATGATGATGTTCCATTACATGTTATAATTTTATGAAAATGATATGATATGTATATTGATGTGTAGTGGAATCTGGTGTGGCCGAGGTGGTACTGGTATCGTGATTGCCGTATGTTTGTTGCATTCATCCATTGATTATGTGCATTAGAGTTAGTTGTAGTCGTAGATTACACTTTGTGCCAATGTGTTACCGGTATCATGTACTTTGGGACTGCATTTGGAAATGGATATGCTTTGTGGTCAATGGACATATCAGTGTTGTGTAGTCCATACTCAACTATTATTATACATGCTAGATTAGGTAAACAGTCGCGGGTTACACTTTATGGCCAAGGTGTTACTGGTATCGTGTACCTCAGGACTATACTTGGAGATAGATTACCCTTTGTGGCCGATTTGTTCCCAATATCATGTAATTTAACTATATCATTATGAAGGTATGTAGAATACTTGTGGTTAGGTATCATTCCCTATGTTACGTCCCCTTACCAACAGGGGGTAAGGTGTTGGATAACACAATGGTGGTATGTTCGATGAACATTCCCAGAATGCCACACTTGCGGTACGATGTGATTGTTGCTTGAGGCAGGAACTTATCCGGTATGGCCGATGGACATATCGGTGCCTTGACTGCTAGGAAGGGTTTATCAGGCGTTTGCTGGGTGACCGATGGCCGCATACCGGGATCGAAGGGCTCCTAATCACGGTTAGGGCTTGTATCGTTGCATAGTCGATGGCGGTTCTGAGACAAGGGATACTACCTAATGTGCCGTAGTAGCATTTACCAGACTTAGTTGTATTGCTATATAAAATAAATAAATTGCATCACAAGCATTATGGACTATGTATTTAATTTTGGTATTCATGCATTATAAATTATTTATGCGAGTGCTTTGCTTGGTTTTGCATAAACCCCACCCCTCACTGAGTGACTTGGAAAGCTCACCACATGTATATGCCCCATTTTAGATGATGTATGTACCGTGGTACCTATGGCGTGTGACCCGTTATCCTCCGGATCGAAGTACGGTGTGAGCGACTAGTGGACACCTGTAGACACCCAATTTTGTGACCCCCCTCCGGCTATGATGAATTACGGTTCTTGGACGTGAATTCTTGCTTCCGATCGACAGAGATGATAATTGATTAAGGAAACCCCGAAACATCCCCCACTTACCTAAAATCCCCGAAAATCCCATGCAGGAGAAAAGAGGGTCTAGTTATGAATTTTTATATATGATGGAATTTGGTTAGGATGATCATACGGATGGATAGTACTTGGAATTCTGATTCCAATGATATATGGTACGTCAAAATCAAACTGTTGGATCTCCCACAATCACTTCTGTAAATTTACACCTAGTTGCGCACATCACGGCCAGCCAGCCAGCCAACCCCTGCACCCGTGCTGTGCACCCCCATGTGCCCGCCCAGCGCCCCCATGTGCCAGCCTCACCCCCCCTCATGTGCATTGTGCGCCCTCGCTAACCTAGTCCGTGCACCCTCGCGCACGCTGTGCCCTCACCAGCCTACTTCGCATGCCCCTACATTCCCTGCCAGCCTACTCCATGCACCCTACCTGCCAGCCCTACGCGCTCCTGCTGCCAGCCCTGCGTGCTCCTGCTGCCAGCCTTGTGTGCACCCAGCCTATCCTATACACCCATGCATGCCCCGTGCACCCTTGCCCAACCGCGTATGCCACTGTCAATGGCCGGAGTATGTGTTCCGCTGACCTAGTGGGTGAAGAGATTCTCTCTCACCCACTTGTGCACTTTACACTATCATGCTAGCATACCCTATTCCATAACCTCCCATTGGCCCAAAAAGGAATCTTTTTACCTTATTGGCCCAAAAAAAAAACTTATTTTTTCCCTATTAGTCCAAGAAAATCATCTTCCACCCCATTGGTCCAAATTTTCATATTTTCATCCAAATGGTTTAGAAAAACCATTTTTCCCCCTTTGGCTAAGGGAATTCCCTTTCCCTCACCATTGGTTCAAGAATCCTACAAATACCCTCTCCCTTTAGTTTTAGACACCACAACAACATCCAAGTCTCCAAGTGAGCATCTTTGGTAGAGAAGCTCTGCCCTCTCTCCTCCCCTTTTCCCCTTGAGGTTTTTCAAGTCTTCGGAGAGATCTTTATAAGTTTCGAAGTTTTCTTCGGGCCTTCGAAATTCTTTAATCTTTTGCCTACTTTGAGTGAGATTTTGCATATAAGAAATTTCCCCTTAGTCTCCTGTCCCCTCTTGTGGTTCTTCCAGTCTTTCAGAGAGATCTTCATAAGATCCGAAGTAGTCTTCGGATCTTCATAAGATCCGAAGTAGTCTTCGGATCTTCATAAGATCCGAAGTAGTCTTCGGATCTTCATAAGATCTTAGTCTTCGGATCTTCATAAGTAGTCTTCAGATCTTCATAAGTAGTCTTCGGATCTTCATAAGATCCGAAGTAGTCTTCGAATCTTCGAAGTGTTCTTCAGGCTTTCAAAGTTCCTCAGTCCTTAGGATTAGCCTATCCCTAATGGAAGCTCTGCCAGAGTACCACCTCAGCCTAGCCCTCCCATAGCCTATCCCTAGTAGAAGCTCTATCGGAGTGCCACCTTAGCGAAAACCCGAAAGTAGCCCATCCCTAGTGGAAGCTCTGCCGAATTAATACCATAGTTAAAATTTGAATGTAACTGTTCCTAGTCAAAACTCTATCCAATCAATATCTCTCGAGAAAAGGAAGTTTGAGGTCAAGACCATCTTTCCCTGAGCCAGTAGAATCCAAAAGACAGTCCGTGCCAGTGCTAATCAGGGGTCCACCCCTCTTGACCCGAAACAGGGGTCAAGCTCAGGTATAATTTCTCAACAGAATTAGCACAATGCAAACTTTATATTGACCTTGTTTTAGTGTACTTAGTTATTTAAATTTAGTCAATGTATATATGTGTGAAAACTTAGCCATGTATGTGGAATATGAATAATTGTGGAAAATGTTCGTTCTTAAGCATCTAGTAGGAAGACCGGTTGAACTGGGTAGATTGGGTGCCTAACACCTTCCCAACTCTATAACTTGACACTTGTCCTAAATCTCTGGACCAGACCAATTCTCGGGCCCTTTTCTCAGAATTGGGCCCACCCCCATGTCCTAGGCCCATAATCCTAGGTGGTGACTCCAAACCTTTTTGCATGATCCTGATCCTGATCCCCGTATTGGTTTATAATCAAATCCCCGTCTCGAATGATGAATTTTACACACCTATGAAATAGCCCTCCATGTATCTCCAAGCGACGATACGACGGTGGGGGCCGACGAGTAAGCACACACGACACACCCCTCCCTCATGAAAGAGAAAGAGAGGAGAGAGGACGGAGTGTATGCAAGTCCTTTCCCCCCCGCCAAGGGGGAAGAGAGATCTCATCTTCGGCCGCTACCTTCACAACACCAAAAGCGGAGGAGCACGACCAGGACTGTGCCTACGACCACTGTGCTTATGGAACACCCTGAGGAGCATGATACACTTTTGATGATTTTGATATCGACTGATACTTTTGGTATTCTTTTGGGCTTATGTATGCATAAGTCGTGTTTAATTGTAATGGATAAACTTGGTTATGGATATTATATTATCACTAGAAATTCCCTATTTTATTTATAATTCCACTATTATACTCTGATTCTGCTACTTTCGATTGATTTGTGTTGTGAGATTGTGAATTGTTAAGGTACTGTTATCAAAGATCCTGGTAGGTTCATAAGACGGGTAAGCGTTTACTCACACCATCGGTATTCCTACACTGTAAGTTGGGTCTACTGGAAGTGGGGTGTGACAACTTGGTATTAGAGTGCTATGCTCTGCCTTAACTCACAATCTCAACTAAACTATTACTTGGGGAAATTAGGATTTAAATAAAAATCTTAAAGACAACAATAATAGAAATTACACAATTAGCAGACAAGTATAGGTGTTAAAGCTGTTTCATTATAATCAAGAACTAAGTACATAAACTTACACCAATTTTCTCAAAAATAAAAGACTGAAAGCTGAAAATCCTAACTAGCCTAAATCTAGGAATTCTATAACAGAAGAAAATGATAGAAAATAAATTTTAACTAACATCTAGGACATGAATGTCAAAGAAAACATGGAATAGGAAATCCTAAAACTACAGTGGCAACACAAGCCACAACTCCTGCTGATCCTGCTGTTGCTGATGCTGTTCTTGGCCTTGAGCCTGATTCTGGTTTTGACCATATACTCCTGGAGGTGGCACTGGAATGGCGAGCTGGAAGATCATCGCCTGCATTTATGCCTCAAGGGAGGCCACCTTATTGTCCATGAGATAGTAATTCTTATCCATACTCTTAAGCTGGTTATCCATCCTCCTCAATAGGTTTGTGGTGGTGTCCAGGTGGGCCATCACATTACTGAGACCATAAGGTCTCGCGCCCCTAGTGCTATGGGAAGAGAAGGCAACAATGGAACCCATAGTATGTGGGTCAAGTGGTGGAACACCACCATCACCACCACCAACTCCACCAGCACCTCTACCAGCACCACCACCAGCCCCATCAGCATCTCCACCATATCCCTCAGCACCTGTGCTAATAACCCCTACATCACCTCCTAGTTGACCCTCCACCTCCATTGGCTATTCTTCCTCAACCTCTGGGGTGAGTCCTCACTCATGTCCAGAGTCATCTTCTTTAGGGAATATTAGTTGAAGTCTATGACATCGGCTCCCAAGTACTCCTCACCTTGCAAGTCCACCCCAAAGCAGAGGACCATATCAGTCAGAATCCTTAGGCCCTGCGTGTCCCTCCCTCAGACTTGGTCACCATGGTCCACATTAGTAGATAGGGAAGGCGAATCGGCACCCCCATGTACACACAGTACGTCGCATAGGCATACAGCATGAACACCTCACATAGTGGCCACAGGTAGGAAGGACATTCAACTAAACTACCCTGCAAGCAACCTTCTGGGTGGCTTATTAGTTGACTGTGCGATCCCACCCAAAAGCAGCCTTGGTGAGCATATTGTTCATCTCTTGAAGGACATCGGGATTCTGGAATTCATAGGATGGAGTCCGAGGGGGTCAGTAGACTAGCTCTCTTATGTTGTCGACCATTAGAATGTTAGCCAATTGTCTCATGTCGAAGGAGATCTTGACCCACTTCATATAAGAAGTGATCCTCATCTCTTTCGTACTGCAGTTCACTCACTGGAGGTTAGAGTAGAATAACCTCACCAACTTTGGATAGTATCTTTGGTTGGGCTTTAGGATACGATACCACCCAATCACCTCGAAGCGTTGGAAACGGCTGAACTGCCGAAAAACCCTAGTCCTCACATACTTTCTCGAGTCCACATTCTGAAATTCAAAGTTCTTCCAATGGTCTTGTTCGGCCACAGAGCGAAATAGTAGTTGGTTGTACTGTGCCTCTTCGGGAATGGCCGGTTGCTCTTATACAATGGTGCATCGAGTATGAACATGACGACTAGACATGATTTCGGTAAGGTTCCTAAGGTTTTAGAGAATAAAACCTAAGTTAGAAAAGTGAAACAAGTCTTACGGAGAAAAATCCAAAAACCTAGGTTAGAGAAGAAGGAGAACTCACCTTGGATGCATAGACAATGCTAATTGATCGCGTAATCACAAGAGAAAGGTGGGGAATGAGTTGGAAGAGCTCCCTTGGCTGTTTCCTCTTCTTTCCCACAAGTTAGAATAGAGTTTTGTGAAATAAACCCAAACCCAAGCCTATATATAGCGATTTTTGGACCATTGGAAACACTGGGTCTGTTTCCGCTGAGTGTTTCTGGTGAGTGAAAACGTCCCAAATCAGCCTCTATCAGTTCCATCGGAACAAGTCTGATATTTCCAGTGGAATGACCTTGTTTCCAGTGAAGAAACCACTTGTTTCCGATGAACATTTTTTGAAGAAATTTATTTATTTTTTTTTTATTTTATATTATTATATTTACTTCATCAATTAGGGATTCCCTCTCTAATATGAGTGCGATCAGATCCCATACTTGGTGGACCCCACTTATCCATGCTCTAACCTTAAATTGCTTTTGTGTATACGTGTGGGACCCACTATGTATGCGTATGTTTCAATTACATGCAACCTTGTACATGCATGTGAACTAATCAGATTCCTCCACAGAAGTCATGTCGCGTCAGAACACCCGGCCCCAATCCCAGTCACACCATCACCTCCCGCTTCCCCTATGCGGAAACGGGGTAGACCCCATGCACCCCTGGCTCCGCCTGTGCTCACCGCTCATGATGTTCCCTCCATTATGAATAATATAATTAGGGAATTTGAGGAAAGATAGAACCTTCATGGCTGGGATCGACAATTGGATCCAAACAGCAATGGAAGCCCGTAATGCACCGCTTGCACCCCCTACTCCACTGGCACCTGTTTCGGTACCCGTCGGCTCAGCCACTCTTCAAATGTCTGGTACGGCACAAGGGCAAGTGCATGGGTAAGATCAGCAACATGTATATGGGCATGTACAAGATCTGGCTAAGGCAATTCCCTTTCCCTACCCATTGGTTCAAGAATCCTATAAATACCCCCTCCCTTTGGTTTTAGACACCACAACAACATCCAAGTCTCCAAGTGAGCATCTTTGTTAGAGAAGCTCTACCCTCTCTCCTCTCTTTTCCCCCCTTGAGGTTTTTCAAGTCTTCGGAGAGATTTTCATAAGATTCGGGCCTTTGAAACTCTTCAATCCTTTACCTTCTTTGAGTGAGATTTTGCGTAGAAGAAATTTCCCCTTAGTCTCTCGTCCCCTATTGAGGTTCTTCCAATCTTTCGAGAGATCTTTAAAAGATCCGAAGTGGTCTTCGAATCTTCGAAGTGTTCTTCGGGCCTTCGATGTTTTTCAATCCCTAAGATTAGCCTATCCCCAGCAGAAGCTCTGTCGGAGTGCCACTCAGCCTAGCCCTCCCACAGCCTATCCTCAGCGGAAGCTCTGTCGGAGTGCCACCTCAGCCAAAACCCGAAAGTAGCCCATCCCTACTGGAAGCTCTGTCGAATCAATATCGTAGTCAAAATCTGAAAGTAACCATTCCTAGTCGAAACTCTGTCCAATCAATATCTCTCGAGAAAAGGAAGTTGGAGGTCAAGACCATCTTCCCCTGAGCCAGGAGAATCCAAAAGATAGTCTGTGCTAGTGGTTATCAGGGGTCCACCCCTCTTGACTTAAAATAGGGGTCAAGCTCAAGTATAATTTCTCAACAGAATTAACATAATGTAGACTTTATATTGACTTTGTTTTAGTGTGAAAACTTAGCCATGTATGCAGAATAGGAATAATTATCGAAAATGTTCGTTCTTAAGCATCTAATAGGAAGACCGATTGAACCAGGTAGATTGGGTGTCTACCACCTTTCCAACTCTATAACCTAACACTTAATCTAAATCTCAGGACCAGACCAATTCTTAGGCCCTTTTCTCAAAAATTGGGCCCACCCTGAGTCCTAGGCCCATAATCCTAGGTGGTAACTCCAAACCCTTTTGTATGATCCTAATCCCCGTATCGGACTATCATCAAATCTCCTTCTCGAATGATAAATTTTACACTCTTGTGAAATAAGCCTCCACGTATCTCCAAAAGGTGACACGGAGGTGTGGGGCCTGTGGGTAAGCACACACGATACACCCCTCCCTCATGAAAGAGAAAGAGAGGAGAGAGGACGAAGTGTATGCAAGTCCTTTCTCCCCCACTAAGGGGGAAGAGAGATCTCATCTTCAGTCGCTATCCTCACAGTGTCGACTCCACTGGGGAAAAATGTCAAGCTTCTGACACTAGATGCTTCCTCTAATTGTAAGAACATTTCCCACCACATCTGTTTGAAAACGTGTTTGGCTAACCCTATGTTTGTATTTGTACTTGCTAACCGCATCATGCATCGTGCCCGAAGTGAAATCATTTGGTGAGGGACTCCCTGTCATGCCTGCACCTTCAGGGAGGTCAGTGCATGTCATGGAGAGTACTCTGAGAGCAAATGGTAGCCACTTCCTGTACGAGGGTGTGGGGTATTGTTAATGACGAGGATGTTCATAGTTGTGCCAACACCCTCAGAGTGGTCCATGCACTTTATGACATTCTGAGATCGAATAATGATATTCTCGCATTACACTTTTGCACACAATCACTCACGGTTCCACCACCCCATGGCCAATTGCTTAACTTTGTTATAGTCATGAGTAATGGGCAAGGAAGTCACCCCCTTGATCTTGTACCCACGAGTATATCAAAAGGATTATGTACCTTGCGTATATAGATCTTATCAAGGAAGCCTTGTCGGTCCTATTGCATCCACCGCATGCTCGTATCATGTAGGAAATAGATGGAGAATGCTAGGAATGCCACAAGCTGATCTGTAGAATTTGTTTTCGGTCTTAAAAAGGAATTTTCCTATAATACATTCTACTTATAAAGAAATGCTCTCCTAAGTGGGTTTCGGATAAAAGGTGCCATTCCTCCTTAGAAATGAAATATGGATGATTTGATATATGCAATCTGGGCTGACTTCTGTCAAAGTCTTACCAAATGCCGAATTATCTAAAAGACCTGAGGAAACTAGGAGAAAGGTCACCTAGTGGGGTATGATTTAAGGAAAGCATGACTTTATTAGCAGAGAATGTATTAATAGGGGTATTCTAGTCAAGCCATTTGTGTGAACCTCCTGCTTATGACATTGAGTGGACTAGGAGCATCAACCCCTACCCACTCCCTATCATTAAGCGGACTAACTTTGGATGGATCATTGGTTGACAAATTGAGTGGATGATTGAATAAAGGGTTGGAATATAAGAATCCTAAAATAAGCCACTTTTGGTTCAGGTACAATTCCACACCTCAAGTATTCTTCGCGGCTCATTTGGACACGTCAGGGTAATCGGTTGACTCGATTAAGTCTAATGTAACATCTATTGTCTCTTTGAGATTGTCTACCACCAAGTGATTACGACCTAGTTCACATGGATCCACATGACCTTGAATCACCCGAGCAAGTATAGGTCCACCCTGTAGAGACCTTGCAGATAGAAATGGCCGAGGTCAAGAGAGGAATAGCCCAGATACTGCATGCACTACAAAACCCTCTCAGGGCTGAACCAGCACAAGTTACAGGAGAGCTGGATCAGAATGGACCCATGAGTCATTGAGGGAATTCTTCCTGAGTGACTCAGGAGAACCAGAGCAAGTCAGGCCAACCAGTCAGAGAGGAGTTTCACCTACCCATCCAAATGGTCAATCGGGGGCCTATTCCAGTGTCCCTCCTCCCAGGGTAGTAATTGAAGATGAAGAAGAAGAGTTTGCAACACCTCTAGAGACAGAGAGAGAAAGAAAGTTTAGAAAGCAATTGGAGAAATTGAAAAATATGCTCCAAACGGAAAAGAGTTCGGAAAGCCAAACAGTGGATTATGATGAAATGAATTTCTTTTCTGGGGCAAGGATTCCCAAGAAGTTCAAATTGTAGACCGATAGATTCGACGGGTCAGGGGACCCCAAGGCTCATCTGAAAGTCTTCCTTAGCATGACCAAGTTATGGAAACTTGAGGACAACCAGATGGGGCTAGGCTTTATGTTAACCCTATCAAGACCAGCATTAAGGTGGCTCACCTAGTTGGAGTCTTCCCAAACCCAGAATTGGACAACAGTGGTGAAAACCTTCGCCAAGCAGTACTCATACAACACCGAAGTAGATGTGAAGTGTTGGGAGCTTGAGACGATGAGACAACAACCTAGAGAAGGATTTACCACCTTCTTATTGAGGTTTAGGGATAAAGCCGCCAAGATGGCAAATCGGCCTTCAGAAGCAGAGCAAATAGAAATGTTGATTGAAAACTTGTCAAAGTTTTATTATGATGTCCTTTACTATCAACATCTGCAAACTTTTGATGCCTTGATAGCCACCGGTACACGTGTGGAAAATAGAGTCCTAAGGGAAGCTCAGTATCAAGGATCCTCCCAAGATGCAGGGAAGAACACCAGAGTTGGACGTAGAAAGGGTCCCGAAACCAATATGGTAAGTGCAGTCCAACAGACAATCTCGCCTATCACCTCTTCACAACCATTTGTGATACAAGCAGATGCCCCTGCTCAGAAGGCTTCTCGCCCAAGGAGACAGTTCAACGATTTGGGAATGCCTGTAATAACAGTGTATGAAAAGCAAAAGAAACAAGGATTGCTAGGGATAGTGTCTCTAAGAGTAATCAACAACCCTCCCCCATCTTGGTATAGTGATCATGAATATTGTGCTTATCACACTTAGAAGGGGCACAACATTAAAAGATGTATAGGTCTCCAGCATGCAATCCAGGACTTGGTAGACAACAAGACTATTGAAGTTAAGGTCAATCAATCTCCTAATGTCAATACTAACCCACTCCCAGAATATGGAACTGTCAACATGTTGGCAACAATAAGTGACTAGCAAAATTGGGATCCTAAGTTCTATGATCCAACCCATTTTATTGGGATGCCAAGAAATATCAAGAGGAGAGGCATGTTGAATGGAAAAAGAAGTTCCAGCTTATGCAAAGATTGTCCCTTCCTCCAAAATTAGTAGGGCACATCAATGGTTTCGTAAAAAATGCTTGCCAAAAGGTGTGCGACTCCTTCCGAAGGGCCGTTCACATGTATCAGTTGGATAAGCACTTTCGGCACCCCATGTTCTATGATCATGTGGACAACCTAGACGAAGAGGCAACAGAGAGTGACCCCACTCAACTCACCACACCTAGAGCTCGGAAGAATCACATGAATGCCCGTTCTTACAGGAAAGTCATGAGTCAAAGGGCCAAAGTCATGAGGTCCCAAAAGGAAAGAGTCATCAAAAGAAGAATCAGAAGATCAGTCACCCGCCATCCATCCTTCCTAATTAACAGAAGAATCCTCCATGCCATACCTCCAACCTTCATCAGATTACCAACCTCCACCATATTACCAACATCCACCATATCATCAATCTTCACCACATCATCAAGGAGAAGGAGTTTCCTCATCTTACCGCCCCCAATCTTCATACCTTACCTCTCACATCACATCACTTTCATATCACCCTGCCTCATATCCCTCATCATCCTCATACCAATCTCATTCTTAAGGTTCCGTGTATAACCCAAAAGAAGGATGGATGGATGGGTACATTTGGAAGGATATGCTTGCACTACCAGACTCCCCAAAGATGATCTCATCAATAGGATCAGTGAATGCTTTAGGAGAAGGCCAGGATGGTGATCCCACTTCTCTAATTCAGCCCACTGTACCTCAGGAGAACAAAACAGAAAACATTGAAGAAGTCACAGATGACCTCCTTAGAGCAGTGATAGCTTTGGCAGTGGGAGAACAAATCAAAGAGCATATCTCCTTAATCCACATCAGGAGTGACATATAAGATGATGAGTCTGGCCTAATCCGCCTTCGAGCCAATGAGACCAAGTCTGGCCCTATGGAATTTTTTTGATCCATATGCTCTGAATACTACGAATGTTTGGATACAGGGGAATTTGATAGTCAAGAGGAATCTGATGAAGAACCAAGTGAGGGTGAAATCAGCAAAAAAGAGGATGATAATGATGACGATGATGACGAAAGTGAAGATGCGAATAATGGAGATGACTTTGATTCTCAAGGCGATGATGAGTACCTAGACTCGGATGACTACCAGCGGCCTTGGGACAATAATGAAGATGATGAGTCTGGATATTATTCACCTAGAGATCCAGGAGAATATTGAGTGTATGCAATTGGTGAGGATGACTCGATGGTTGATCCCACAGATGCTATTCAGTTGGCACTCACGATCCACATGGAAGGGGAAGATCCGGCATCAAATTCAGAAGATAGTGAAGGGTATGAGATCACTGTTGAAGGTGAAGCAAATCCTATAGCAGAATATATAGCTTATGTTTATAATCATTTGTTTTACATCAAACTCGAGGCTGATGAGATTGATCAAATGTTAGGTAAAGTAGCCATCAGTGAACAATGGTACACTAAGCAGTTGATAATCCTTAAAAAAATAGGGAGACATTCCACACTTGCAGAAATGATAGATACAGTAGTTGCATGGCTTTCCACTGCAGTGAAGAAGGTGCGAGCCAGAGCCCTTGACAGTCGCAGAAGACCTCGACCTCCCACCCCAAGTAGGGAAGAAGAATCAGAAGAAGAGGATGATCCTGTGGTAGGAATCATTACCATAACAAATACTGATGATGAAGAGTGTTATCCTACAAAGATCATCGTGAAGAAACCTGCCAATGTGATGGAAACTCCAAGTGGAAGAGACTACAAGGGCAAGGTCCTAGTGGTGGAACAGTCAAGGACTAATGCGGTAGGAACTTGAAGAAAGAACTGGAGAATCCAATCTTGGCTCAGCTCAAGAAGTCCCAAGCTAATATCTCAATTTGGGGATTGTTGATAGCCTCCCCCACACACCGTGAAGCAGTCTTGAAGTCTCTCACCAATGTGAAAGTGCCAATCTAGATAGATGGAATGCATCTCTCGCACATAGTAGGAGCAACCTATGCGGTACAGTCATTGATGTTCTCAGACTTTGAACTCTCCAAAGGTGCCCAACGCAATAAAGCCCTACACATCACGTAGAATGTCTTGATAAGGTGATTCCCAGGTTCTCATTGACAACGGGTCCGCTTTGAATGTTCTACCCTTGAGATCGGTAAAGAGTATTGGCATCAACTTGGAAGAGATGAGGCTATCAAACCAAACTATACGGGCATATGACAACACCAAAAGGAAAATCCTTGGCGTCCTCGCCATCGCTGTAATGATTATCCCAGTGAAGTTTGATATTGATTTCCAGATCATTGATATATCGACATCTTTCAACATGCTCTTGGGAAGGCCTTGGTTACATCATGCGAAGGAATTGTCCTCTTGTGATACCCTACTTTCTAAACCCAGTCTAATTACCAGTAATGACTTGGTTTGATCATATAGGGGCTGAATAGGAGAGAACCGACACAAGTACCATATGGAACACAAGTACCATATGGAACATGGTAGCAAGAGTGACCTTGAACTCGGGTTGCCTCAACATGACTGAGCGGGTACCAAGTGTATTATGTGCACCCAAGACTTACACTTGCATGCACCACGATGTCATATACAAGGAGTAAAGGTACATACTAGTATTTTTGGGTGCCTACATAATTTAATTATGTGTGAGAGTTTATTCCTATTGAAGCCCAAGTGGAACACTAACAAATGAGGTATACCCACCTGAGTTCATATCCACCTGAGAGACACCCACCTATGAGTAAAAGATATTTTGGGGGCCCAGGTATAAAAAGGAGAGATATTTATTGCTTTTCTCCCTCATTAATGATAGTTGGTCAGTGGGAGAAAGTAAAAGAGAGAGAGAGAGAGAAAGAAGAAAAGAAAAGGAAGAAGAAGAAAGAAGAAGGGAATCAACCATAGTGTTTCACCGGAGTTGGGTCTTGGCATTTTGAGGCCGGAATGATAATCAGCTCACCGAGATCTTCGATTTGAGATAGGTATTGTGCATATTCCAAGGATTCTTAGGAAAACCCCTTTTCTTAAACCCTCTTTTGATTTTGGTGAAAAATTCACTTGAATCTTGCTAATCCTACTTGAGTAAACGAATCTAAGGTTTAATGGAAGGTGTGTACAATTATTTTGAAGGATTTGGAAAGAGTGTTGGTGAAGATCTAGAATTTTTGAGAGTTCTTAAGCTAAAGGAGTGAAATTGGGGTTTCATTAGTGTTCTTGAGAAAAGAGATAAGAATCCCCCTTTTTCTTTTGGATTTGATCTTAGATCTAGGTTGTGGATATATGGATAGACCTTAAATGAGGGATTGGCATCGCCCGATCGACCCCAAACAATTTCCCCAAGCCAGAGAGAAGATAAAAAGATGACAGAAAAATTCCCGTTTTATGATTGGGGGTGTCACACCGACAGGTCTCAGACCCACCTGTGTGACCTGAGCTCAGTCTTGAGCCTCTGGTGTAACCGGCGGGTATGAAATCGGTGGGTCCCAGACCCACCTATTATGCCAAAATGCCCATAATGGATCCAAATTTGATGGGCAATCCCCATTTATGATTCTAAACCTGATTTTAGTGCTCAATCATGATGATTTTGACCCCAAAATAGTGAAATGATCAATTATTACGTTTATGATAGGTTACACTCGTTATATGCTTACCCACACATCGGATCTCCTATGTACCGGGTGCAAGCACCGCGTACTTATACAAGTAAGTGGGAAGTGAACTTTGATTTAATTTTAGAATGTTTATGCATCACTTAACATGTGTTAGTCTAGCCATATCATCATGTCACTTGTGTGTAGACTAGACATCACGTATGCCATATCACGCATTGAATGTGTATTTATATAATACGCTATGCTCTGTGTTATGTTTGAATATTCATTATATCTTGATGTATGTGATGGAAGAATCTCATGTGGACATGATATGCATGCTAGATTAGATGTCGTAGTTGGCTTGAAAATAAGTTCATGGTGGCTCGTGGAATGGGACGTGGTGCCATCGTGTAATCGTACTATACTCATATAGAGGCATGCGGCTAGGATTAATACCCCTTTGTGCTACGATCCTTCCCAACAGGGGTTTACTTGTTGGGTTACCATTGGGGGGAAGCATCGGGTTGTCGTTGTCGAACTCTTGTAGTGGTTAGAAGTACGCACGGCTGATCGCTAGGATAATTGGTAACCCTAGTGGTATATTCAAAGGGCCGATCATACCGCTTTTATTTTGGGTGGAGTCACCCATTTACTTTTTGTCATTTAAATTTGTCAGGAGTCTGCTTGCATTTAAATTCTGGTACCAATGGTGGGCCTTCTCCGACAACCCTATGGGCATATCGCGGGATGGGGTTCGCGGCTCAAACCAAGGGCATATGCATACTGTGGTTGTGACTAGCACATAGCTTATGACCTAGTAATGTTGTTTAGGATTAAAATGAATTGCATACATATAGTTTCATTTGTATTATGACTGCTTGTGTGGTCTTCCTTTCCATTACTAGGCAAGTGAGCTCATCCTACGTGCACAACTCTTTTTAAGTGATTTTACAGGTTACCCTCCTGAAGATCAGAAGTCGGGTCCCACTGTGGAATTTTTCTCTGAGGATTGGTGGGTCCTTGATGAGTTCGAGCATGGTGCTGATTGCACGTGTGAGGATTGTGCTGCATGGCAGTAGTGACTCCAGAGTGATTCTTTTTATTCTTTTGATAGACCCCCTTTTGATGATTTGATGCTTAAATTATTATATTTTTGTGTATATATCATGCCGTTGGGCCCAAATGAATATAACTTTTATAACTTAATTTAGGTATCAAGTATTTGGGGAACAATTACAGGTATTGTTATGAACAGGTCTTTCGCTGAAACTACAGGTCTTATATTAGTTTAGTAGATGTATGCTATATTGTGGTTACGGCATTATTGATCCTAGCTAGTTTGTGAGTTAACCGGAGTTAACTCGGTCACCGGCTTGGTTCTGTGAGAGTGGATTGTGACAACGGTGGTATTAGAGCGTGATGCTCTACCTGCTTACAACATACTGCTTAAACCCCATAGAAACTATAATAGGTCTGGGGTGGGTGAAGACAAAAGCCTTAATAAAAAACCTTAATTAAATGTAAAATTTATAACTCTTGCGTTTTATGGCATGCATGCATTGATAGGATGAATTTTTTTTAAAATTTATAATAAATGGATTTATTTGTTAGCGAAAATTTTAACGAAATTTCGATAGCATAACAGTGTAAAGTGAGAAAACCAAAAATTTTTCAAACACAAAAGATGATATTATAATAACCTATGGTGACCGACACTGCCACCATCAAACCACTCAATTCTAATATAAAGCAAGCCATTCAGAAATTTACAAGTACTACCATAATTATAATTTAAACTCTAAGCACAAAAATGAAAATAAATTACAAAATGGATGGCAGATGTCATCATTACTTAAGTCATACTTGTCTGATTACGCAAGTAAAGCAGGGAAGTAAACCATAAAACCCATTAGCTAAGACTATTAGATAAAGATAAAGTCAAAATAGGAATGACAAGTAAAAAGTTAGAAGAGGGTGATAGGTTATCAGTCTCAATCATACTAGCCCGAGCCATCACTAGAAACATCGTAGGGCTCTCCTATGTGGACCCTAGAGTAGTCCTCCTCTAAGAAAATACCCATAATCTCTGCCAATCGATCTACAGTCAGGATGATCTCCACACCCTTCACCATGCTGACTATGGCAAACTCCCCATCCTCCTCTGTGGCCTCAAGGTTATAATAGAACTTCCGCACGAAGCCTTTGTAGCAAGGTCGATTAATGCTGAGGATTGACTCCCAACCTAGAGCAGTAAACCTCTCTAAGAGGAAAATACGGGCAAAATGCACCACAACCACCTATTTCTCCAGCATCACGGGTAGTGAGCGGAAGGCATCCCATGAAGTTGCTACTCTCAAGCTATAGAAGACCATCTCGTCATAGTTGGTTGGGTTTTCAGGCTCCTCCCATTCTCTAGGCAGAGATGGAGCTGAAGACCTAGACCCCACCTCTTTCTTCTTGGCCTTAGAAGCCTTCCTCTTCCTTGATGGATCTGCAGGTTCCTTGCCTTTTCGGGGTGGCATCCTAAAAATGCAAAGAAAAGAGATAAGCACATGGTATAAAACAAAGTGCCAATGTATGAGGAATACCAAGTTGAGACAGATAGTAGAAATGGATCCAAAGAATGAACATGATAAGCTATAATAGCCAATGGTAGAAAACTATAGGAGAAGTGATCTAAGCTAACCTATTTCAAGCATCAAACCCAATATCAAACCCGGATAGCTAACACTACCAGGTGATTCAATGTATAAACAAGAAGGATTGAAGTGATGGAAATCACTAAGTAAACACAAGTGATGCAAAGGAATGAATGGGATGATGCATGTGATGATTTAGATGTATAGTTATCCCAATGAAAAGTAGCCTTAGTGCATGGAGAGTCCATTAATATAGAAAGTAAATAAATCCTTTCAAGAAAGCATGGGATACGGTATGAGATTAACAAGAGACACCATATCACTGCTTGGATTTGGAATAAGAAATTGATGGCTGCAAACAAGTATACCTAACATGTAGAAAAAAAATTCAAATTTGGAAGTCTAGCCAAATGGAAGATTTACATTTCAATGGAAACAATTATTGACGATGCTAATATGCTTGAGGGGTATGAGTCAAATATAAACAAGGAATTCAAGAATGGCTAGGTAAAAAATTTTCAAATGTTTTGCCCCCTCCTTTTGGGCAAGTCCATATAAGAGTTGAGAGACAACCATGACATCCAAATTGAGGCAAACTTATGCAATGGAATGATTAGTGAACACAATAGAAGCCCAAAATTGCAACTGGAATGCTAGATTAACATGGAAGGAGAGAAATGCACCATAGAATCCCCAAAAATTGCTAGTTAGGGCACAAAAAAGGGGGAAAGTGCTCCAACGGTTCCATTATATGGATCAAAGTGCTTGGAAACTATAATCTAAGCTCTGCAATGGCATGTACTTCATTTTCCATAGAGAGAATCGAAGAAAAACTAAGGTTTCATCCACACTGATGATTTTTCCATTCAAAAAGGAGAAAAACCCAAATTTTTGAGAGAAAAAGAGGGTTTGAGAACTCACCTTGATGATTGGATGGGAGAGTATGCAACTTGGATGGATTGTTACGTCGATTCGGAGAGTTAAGTTGTAAGGGATAGCCCAAAAAATCACCCAAGAATCACCTGAGTTGGAGTGTAAGAGAAAGAAGTGCAAAAGAGGCGAAAACAAGGGTTTAAAACCCTTTTGGTCGCACCTCTCGGGTATGACTGGCGGGTATAAAATCGGTGGGTTTTAGCCGACCATACCCACCGGTCTTTAGCCCGTCGATTTTGGCAATGAGTGCCCAGTGACACCCGTGAGTGCTACATGGCCTGCATCAGTGGATTTGAAGGTCATTTTTGAAAATTAATGAAGTTATAAGGAGTTTTTGGCCAACACATATAATGGGATACAAATTTAGAATTTAAATTTTAATGTGCACTTTTCCTCGATTGTTTTAGGGTGTAAGTGCATAGGGTTACGAACAAAAATTTGTACAATTGTGTAATGAATTGCAATACTAACCTATATGAAATTTTCATGCAATCAGGTACATTTAGCAATGGTACGCACTAGATCCGAGTGTCACTCGAGGTGCACCTCGAGGTCCCCCTCCTATTGGTAGGCCACCAATCAATAGGAGGCCTCAACCTACGGGATCTAATCCGCAGCCTCAAGAGACAACTGATCAGAATGTGGCTCATGAGAATCCACCCATGGCTGCACTTCCTGATCCTCCACCATTACTTACCCCAGGTGATGTTGAGAACTTGATTCAACAATCAAATTAGACTCTCCATTAGTATATTCTCCAGCAACAGCAGGCATTTATGACTGCTACGCAACAACAATGGTGTGTTGCACTACCAAGTAAGCCTCCTCGGGTAGATATTCCATAAGGTCCAACTGGAGGGCCTGGTGTTGGGGCACAGGTTGGAGGTACACCACCTGGCATCACCCCTCAGAGTGAAATTTGAGGTACACCACCCATACTACCTCAGGGTACATCTCCATATATGATGCCACCTCCCTACCCGCATCATCAAGCATATGCACCATATTTTCAGTCAGTGGGCCATACCACAAGAGTGGTGGAGTCATTCAAAAGGAACCTACCACCTACATTCACTAAGGTGGGAAGTGACCCTTTGGAACCGTACCGATGGATCCAAGAGATTGAGAAGATATTTGAAGTGATTGAGTATACCAAGGCTTAAAAGATTATCTGTGTGGGGTTACAATTTAAGAATGAGGCCAACTCCTGGTGGCAAGCCCCAAAGGCCATATTGTTTGCCACACACCTAGAACTCACATGGGAGCAATTCAAGGAGTTGTTCTTAGCAAATTACCACCCTCTGAGTTTTAGAGACCGCAAAGAAGCGGAGTTCTCGGCCTTCACTCAAAGAAGCAAGTCTATCCTTGATTATCAGCAAGGATTTGAGGTCCTATTCTACTTTGCATCCCCTCACATGAAATCAGTTAAAGAAAAGGGCAAGAAGTTTCTAAAAGGATTGAAGGTATCCATTGGCAAGATATTGGGGGCATTAGATCTCACCGACTATGCCCTAATTGTATAGAAGGCCAAAGCCATAGAAGACAAGCAGAAAAATGAATCATCCTTTACACTTAGGGTGTGGAAGAGAGCGAATCCATATGCAGATTCGGGTGGCCTGAGTAAGAATTTCTGTGGATTATACGGATTTGATCCTTCATACAAGTAGCCCTACAAGCATTCAGGTTATCCTCCTCAACCCTTTAGTGGGCTGAGTACTACAACTTTTCACCCGAATACCAGTACGATGCCCATAGCTACCAGGCCACCTCACCCTCCACTTGCTAGAGGTCAGGCTCAGAGAGCTCCCGCTCTAGTTCAAGCTTTATAGAACTATTGCTTTAATTGCCATTCATATGGGTAATTTTGTCAAAGATTACTGAGCCCGACCAGCCTTACCAACTAACCAGCCTTCTGGGTACAGACCTGCTTTGACTCAAGGGAGTCAACCACAAGGAAGGATGTATGCTTTGTCAGTTGAGGAAGCTAAAGTTAGTATAGAAGTGGTAGCAGGTACAATTTAATTTGAGAATTTCCTTCTGGTAAATATTGATGACATACTATACTTATGTGCATTGCTGTATTAGGTGTCCTACCTGTATCAGGTATACCAGCATATGTCTTGTTTGATTCAGGGGCTTCACATTCATTTGCATCAAAGAGGTTTGCTGAGAAACTTGACATGAATCCCAAGATATTAGAGCATAAGATGATAGTTAGCACACCTATAGGAAAAATTACACAGTTGAAGGAGGTATATGGGCCATACACCTTTGAGATTAGTGGAAAGCAGTTAGATGCCCAACTCATCAAATTCAACATGCAGAACTTTGATGTTATACTAGGCATGGATTGGTTATCAGCACATCGAGCAAGTGTGATGTGTGCCGAGAAACATATCAAGGTGATCGATGATAAAGGGAAGGAACTGATATACCAAGCGGATATAGTAAAGTGGGCTAAAAAGGTCCTCATCTCCGCTCTGCAAGTGGTGAAGTTGTTGGAAAATGGGTGTCAGGGGTACCTTGCATCAGTGATTGATTTAGATGCAAAGGTCACACCACTAGAGGAAGTAGAGGTAGTTAAGGAGTTCCCAGATGTCTTTCCAGATGATCTAACTCATATACCACCTGATAAGGAGCTGGAATTTGCTATAGATTTGATTCTTGGAGCTGCCCTGATGTCCAAGGCTCCGTACAGAATGGCACCAGCGGAATTAAAGGAATTGTAAGTACAATTGCAAGATCTGTTGAAGAAGGGATTCATTCGCCCAAGTGTATCACCATGGGGTACTCTAATGTTGTTTATTAAAAAGAAAGATGGCTGCCTACGTATGTGCATTGATTATCGGGAATTGAACAAGTTAACCATTAAGAACCGGTATCCATTGCCTCGCATTGACGTCTTGGTGTTATCTTTTGGGTTGACCAATGCACTAGCAGCTTTCATGGATTTGATGAACAGAATGTTTCACGATGTTCTCGACAAGTGGTCATTGTTTTTATTGATGATATCTTGATCTACTCAAAGTCAGAAGAAGACCATGCAAAACACTTGAGGATGGTACTACAAAGACTGAGAGAGCAAGAGATGTATGCGAAATTCAGAAAGTGTGAATTTTGGCTCAAACAGGTTGGATTCCTAGGACACGTGGTGTCCGAAAATGGAATCGAAGTGGATCCGGATAAGGTGAAAGCCGTAGTAGACTAGGAGATACCCAAGAGTGTAACAGGGTTTTGTAGGTTACTATAGATGCTTCATTGAGAACTTTTCTCGGATTTCAGTACCAATGACTAAGTTGATTGGGAAGGATATAAAGTTTGATTGGTCAAAGGAGTGAAGACAATTTTCAAGAGTTGAAGAAGCGGCTAGTGATAGCACCAGTGTTGACTATTCCTAAAGGCACAGGTGGGATGACAGTGTATACCGATGCTTCCAAAGTCGGATTGGGATGTGTACTAACGGAACAAACAAGGTAGTAGCATATGCATCGAGACAGTTGAAGGACTATGAAAAGAACCATCCCACAACAGTCATTTTTGCATTAAAGATTTGGCATCACTACTTATATGGGGAAAGGTGTGAGATATACAGTGATCACAAAAGTCTTAAGTACTTTTTCATCCAAAGAGACTTGAATATGAGACAAAGGAAATGACTTAAACTTATGAAAGACTATGATTGTGATATTCAGTATCACCCAGGGAAGGCCAATGTAGTGGCGAATGCATTAAGCCGGAAAGCTCAAACTATGTCACTTTCCTATCTAGCTATCAGTCCAGAGCTCGTACAAGAGGCAATGTTAATGGTTGAAATCTTCTTGTATGAGGGAGCGACCTTGGAACTAGAGCACCAGTCAGATGATGTCCAATAGTTCACTATGTCCTTGGCAGCTCTACAGGTACACTCATCCATCAGGGACGAAATCATAATGAAACAACCTTTGGATCCTGAGTTGCAATGGATCAAAGAGAAGTTTCAAGAGCAAACAATGAATGACCCTAGCTTTACATTAGCAAGTGACGGGGCATTATTGTTTTGAGGCAGATTGTGTGTGCCCTGCGATGAGGTAACACAAGACAAAATAGTAAAGGAAGCACACAGTTTTGAGTACTCTCTTCACCCTGGGAGTGCCAAGATGCACAAAGACCTAAAGCAACACTACTGGTGGCTAGGAATCAAGTCCAAAATAGCTCTGTATGTGTCAACTTGCCTTATATGTCAGAAGATCAAAGTTGAATGGCACCGACCTTTTGGCTCTCTTCAGCCACCCCCAGTGCTCAAGTGGAAATGGGATAATATTACAATAGACTTCGTCACCAGACTACCGCATACACCCAAGGGAATGGATGCAATTTGGGTGGTAATTGACAGGCTTACTAAGACAGCTCACTTCATTCCAATCAGGACCAATTACACCATGGATAAGCTAGCATAGCTTTACATGGATAATGTGGTATGCTTACATAGTGTACCAGTAAGCATTGTATCAGACAGAGATCCAGATACTAGAAGAGCTTCTAGCAAGCCTTAGGATCACAATTGAACCTGAGTAAGGCCTTCCATCCACAGACAGATGGACAGTCCGAGCGGACTATACAAATATTAGAAGATATGCTCTGAGCCTATGCCATAGAAATGAGTGGTAGTTGGGAGGAGTATTTACCTCTCATAAAGTTTGCTTACAACAACAGCTACCAAGCTACAATTGGGATGGCTCCATATGAATCATTATATGGTAGAAAGTGCAGAACTCCTCTATACTGGGATGAAGTAGGTGAACGCCGAATGCTTGGACCGGAGATGATTCAGATGACATGCCATAAGGTTGATGTCATTAGAGAAAGAATTAAAATAGCCCAGTCATGTTAAAAGAGCTATGCAGATAGCCGTAGGAAGGAAATGGAATTCCAAGAGGGAGAAAAGTGTTCCTCAAAATATCTCCTACCAAAGCTCTGTGCAGATTCCACAAGAAAGGCAAGTTAAGTTTGAGGTACATTGGGCCATTTAAGATTTTGAAGCTAGTTGGGGCAGCTGCATACATATTGGCATTACCACCTTCCCTCAGTAGTTTTCACAATGTATTCCATGTATCCATCTTGAAGTGGTACATTCATGATCCATCCCACGTGCTACCTATGGAACCAGAATACTTAGAAGCTGATATGACATATGAAGAACATCCGACTAAGATCTTAGACCAGAAGGTGAAAACTCTCCACAACCGCTCTATCATTTTTGTAAAGATTCGGTGGGCTAACGACCCAATCAAAGAGGTATCTTAGGTGAAAGAGAATAATATTCAAGCCTTGTATCCTTATGTTTTCTGAAAACCAGGTACTACAATTTCGGGGACAAAATTTTCAAAAGGGGGGGTAATATGAGACCCTACTTTCTAAACCTGGTCTAATTATCCGTATTGACTTGATTTGATCATATAGGGGCTGAACTGGAGACAACTGATGCAAGTACCATATGGAACATGGTAGCAAGAGTGACCTTGAACTCGGGTTGGCCCAACATGATCGAGTGGGTACCAAGTGTAATATGTGCACCCAAGCCTTGCACTTGCATGCACCACGAGGCCATGTACAAGGAGTAAAGGTATGTACTAGTATTTGTGGATGCCTAGGTAATTTAATTATGTGTGGGAGTTTATTCCCATTGAAGCCCAAGTGGAACACTAACAAATGAGTTATACCCACCTGAGAGAGACCCATCTATGACTAAAAGATATTTTAGGGGCCAGGTATAAAAAGGGAGATATTTATTACTTTTCTCCCTCATTAATGATAGTTGGTTGGTGGGAGAAAGTGAAAGAGAGAGAGAGAGAAAGAAGAAAAGAAAAGGAAGAAGAAGAAAGAAGAAGGAAATCGACCATAGTGCTTCACTAGAGTCGGGGCTTGGCTTTTTGAGGCCAGAATGATGATCAGCTCGTCGGGATCTTCAATTTGAGATAGGTATTGTGCATATTCCAAGGATTCTTAGGAAAACCCCTTTTCTTAAACCCTCTCTTGATTTTGATGAAAAACCCACTTGAATCTTGCTAATCATACTTGGGTAATTGTATCTAAGGTCTAATGGAAGGTGTGTACAATTATTTTGAAGGATTTGGAAAGAATGTTGGTGAAGATCTAGAATTTTTTAGAGTTCTTAAGCTAAATGAGTGAAATTGGGGTTTCATTGGTGTTCTTGAGAAAAGAGGTAAGAATCCCCCTTTTTCTTTTGGATTTGATCATAGATCTAGGTTGTGGATATATGAATGGACCTTAGATGAGGGATTGGCATTGCTGGATCGACCCCAAACGATTTCCCCAAGCCAGAGAGAAGATAAGAAGATGATAGAAAAATTCCCGTTTTATGACTGGGGGTGTCACACTGACGGGTCTCAGACCCACCTGTGTGCCCTGAGCTCAGTCATGAGCCTCTGGTGTAACCGACGGATATGAACCGGTGGGTCCCAGACCCGCCTATCTTGGACTCATACCCACCTATTATGCTAGAATACCCAGAATGGATCCAAATTTGATGGGCAACCCCCATTCATGATTCTAAACCCGATTTTAGCGCTCAATCATTATGATTTTGACATCAAAATAGTGAAATGATCAATCATTACGTTTATGATAGGTTACACTTGTTATATGCTTACCCACACATCGGATCTCCTACGTACCGGGTGCAAGCACCGCGTACTTATACAAGTAAGTGGGGAGTGAACTTTGATTTAATTTTGGAATGTTTATGCATCACTTAACATGTGTTAGTCTAGCCATATCACCATGTCACTTGTGTGTAGACTAGACATCACGTATGCCATATCATGCATTGAATGTGCATTTATATAATATGTTATGCTCTGTGTTATGTTTGAATATTCATTATGTCTTGATGTATATGATGGAAGAATCTCATGTGGACATGATATGTATGCTAGATTAGATATCGTAGTCAGCTTGAAAATAAGTGCATGGTGGCTCGTGGAATGGGACGTGGTGCCATCGTGTAATCGTACTATGCTCATATAGAGGCATGCGGCTAAGATTAATGTACCCCTTTGTGCTACGACCCTTCCCAACAGAGGTTTATGTGTTGGGTTACCATTGGGGGGAAGCATCGGGTTGTGGTTGTCGAACTCCTGCAGTGGTTAGAAGTACGCACGGCTAATCGCTAGGACAGTCGGTAACTTCGGTGGTATATTCAGAGGGCTGATAGTACTACTTTTAATTTGGGTGGAGTCATCCATTTACTTTTTATCATTTAAATTTGTTGAGAGTCGGCTTGCATTTAAATTCTGGTACCAATAGTGGGCCTTCTCTGACAACCCTATGGGCATATCTCGGGATGGGGCTCATGGCTTATACCTAGGGAATACGCACACTATGGTTTTGAGTAGCACATAGCCTATGACCTAGTAATGTTTTTTAAGTGAATAGGATTAAAATAAATTACATATATATAGGTTCATTTGTATTGTGACTACTTATGTGGTATTCCTTTCCACTTACTGAGCTACTGAGCTCATCCCATGTGTACAACTCTTTTTAAGTGATTTTGAAGGTTGCCCTCCTAAAGATTAGGATCTGGGTCCCACTGTAGAGTTTCCCTCTGAGGACTAGTGGATCCCTGATGAGTTTGAACACGGTGCTGATTGCACGTGTGAGGATTGTGCTACATGATAGTAGTGACTCCAGAGTGATTCTTTTGATATATCCCTTTTTTATGACTTGATGCTTAAATTGTTTTATTTTTGTGTATATATCATGCCTGCGGGCCCAAATGTATATAAATTTTATAACTCAATTTGGGTATCAAGTATTTGAGGAACAATTACAGGTATTGTTATAAATAGGTCTTCCACTGAAAATACAGGTTTTATCTTAGTTTAGTAGATGTATGTTGTATTGAGCTTACTATATTGTTGATCTTGGCAGGTTTGTGAGTTAACCGGAGTTAACTCAGTCATTGGCTCGGTTTTGTGAGAGTGGGGTGTGATACCTCTAGTCTCCATCATAAAATGAATTTCATTCATGAAGGGAAGGTGATTACAGTAGCTGGGGATCCCGAAGTGGTGAACACCTTAGCCAATATTGAAAATGGAGAAGAACAAAACCAGGAAGTTCAATTTAGTGGTTTTGAGATAGAGGAAACTTGTATAGCACTCGCCAAGGAATTTCCGGATGAAAAGATTCTAGCTAACTATGAAGCTATATGGATCCCTCTGGTGAATCAGATGATGAGGAACATACAATACTTTCTAAGGATTGGATTAAGAAAGTATCATCAGGGTGTTTCAAAATTACCTACTCTGGTGGTTAGCAAAGGAAGGAGTGGCCTTGGGTACATCCCTCAAACCCCCGGACCAAGGAGCAAGAATGACAGCAAAGGGCAGAAGGTACTAAGGATGACCAGGAAAATCTTTATCTTGTACTACCCCACTCTCAATGGGTACTTCGTAAGGGAAGGAGAGGATTTTCCCTTTTGCGAAAATATTGAGCCATGGTTTGATGAAACCGCCTCAAAGATGCAACCAAGGTTTTAAGTATTCTTTCAAGATGAGTTCGACTAGATAACTCAGGAGGTAGAACAACAACAAATGCAAGCCAAAGAAAATGATCAAGACAGTTGCATCACTGGAATAGTGGAAGTAGCATTGGTTGAAGATGGGTTCTCCTTTAACAACCCCTCAACACTAATCTGGTCAAAGGAATTGCATAGTCCCCGAGTACTCTTGAAAAGGGAATGGGAAAAGAAGATAAGACTTATCTGGAGTCTACAACTTCCCACGGATCTAAATGGTCACATCTGTTCCTTTCTACAAAAGCCACGAGCTCAGGGAGTTACATGAGCTCATGCCCAGGCCTTTTAGAGGAAGAAGCACTTATGCAAACCAAAAGAGAGCACAAAGAATGATGGTCTGCATGCACTGTGCCCAAATCAATTGCAACGGGAAGAACCATGATGGTAGTCAGAAATGTGACCGAGGAGCAGGGATGGCTTCAATCAGTAGGCTTGAAAAATTGGACTTCATTGAAAGAGGATTGAGTAGTCTTCAGCAATCCTCACCCCTTAAGAAGTTCATCTTTAGAGAATATGAGTTGGATCAGCTCATCTTTATGAAGAAACAAGTATCTGCCAGTAAAGAGATACTAGTGACTTTTCTAGAAGAAGAAGAAGGTCCCTTGCCACATCTGCTCATCCATTGATCCATTGACCCACTCCTAAAATGAACAAGCATTGGAGAAGACTTCAAGTTTACTCGTGCTACTTAGTCAACCACCCTGAATACCATTGATAAAAGCATTAAGCCAATTATCGAGTCTGTAGTCAAGTCAATTGTTAAGTTTTTTGTTTCAGATTATGAGTCGACCTTCCCCCACAAGGAAAGTCTAGAGTCTATGTATGATAAGTCTGTTACTCCTTTCATGAATGAAATTTCTGATTTTGAGTATGACTTACCTCCTTTTTTTGATGATGATCTTAATAAATATCAAGAGTTAATGAAACAATGCAAACCAAGGAAAGCCCAAGCCATCTGTGAGGATACTCGGGTTACTAATCTAGGAACCAACCAATCCCTTCAAGGGGTAAAAATTGGCACTACCCTTGATGACGAAGAAGCAGAACAGATGATTAGTCTTTTAAAGGAGTTCACTGAGGTCTTTGCTTGGTCTTATGAGGATATGCCTGGTATAGACCCCAACATTGTGCAACATTGATTGCCGACCTACCCTGGGGCAAAGCCGGTCAAGTAGAAGCTCAGAAGGATGTGTCCAGAATGGAGTGAAAAGATCAGGGAAGAAGTAGTAAAGCAATGGAATGCGGGGTACCTACAAGTGGTAAATACCCCCAATGGTTGGCCAATATTGTACTAGTACTAAAGAAAGATAGCAAGGCACGGATGTGCGTAGACTTCTGGGATCTTAACAAGGTAAGCCCTAAAGATGACTTCCCATTACTTCACATTGATGTATTGGTGGACAACATAGCAGGGCATGCCTTGTTATCATTTATGAATAGATTCTCGAGATACAACCAAGTGAGCATGCACCCCGAAGATCGGGAGAAGGTAGCCTTCACCACTCTATGGGGAACCTATTGTTACAAGGTGATGCATTTTGGACTGAAGAACTTCAGGGCAACTTACCAAAGAGTAGCTACTGCCATATTGCATGACATGATGAACAAGGATGTAGAAGTCTGCATAGACAACATGATAGTAAAGTTAAAGGATCGACAGGGGCACATTCCCGCACTAAGGCGATTCTTTGTAAGAATCAAGAAGCATTAATTAAAGTTGAATCCTCAGAAGTGTGTATTTGGGGCAACGACAGGAAAGTTGTTGGGATTCTTGGTGAGTGAAACGGGCATCTAAGTCGACCCTATCAAGAACAAGGTAATTCAGGAAATGCCCACCCCTCAGACTGAGAAGCAGATACGAGGACTTTTAGGTCACATCTAGTATATTAGCAGGTTCATAGCTCAGTTGACTACGATCTACAAACCAATCTTCAAGTTGCTGAAGAAGGATCAACTCATAGAATGGAAAGACCAATGCCAACAAGCTTTTGATAAGATCAAAGGGTATCTTATGAACCCACTAGTATTAACGCCATTGGTGGACGGAGAACCACTTTTGTTGTACTTATCAGTGGGAGAATATTCTATGGGCTCATTGCTAGCACAAAAGGAGACAGAGAAGGGGGTAGAGCATGCCATATACTAACTCAGCAAGAAATTCTTGGAATATGAAACACAATATACATCTTTGGAAAGAACTTGTGCTACACTAATTTGGGCAACAAAAAGGCTGGACACTACATGGTAGCTTATCCGGTACGTTTGATCTCAAGGATGGACCCAATCAAGTACCTCTTTAAGAAACCAACTCTAACAGGAAGGATGGCTCGGTGGTTGTTGTTGTTATCAGAGTTTGACCTCACCTATGTTGCTCAAAAATCTATCAAGGGGCAAGTTATAGCTGACCATTTGGCTGCCCACCCCATGGAAGATGGAAGAGCCCTGGATGATGCCTTTCCCAATGAAGAAATCACAACAATAGAAGAAGAAGACACAACTAATGAATGGCAGTTCTTCTTTGATGGAACAGCTAATCAAAAGGGTTGTGGTGCGGGAATATTGCTTATCACCCCTGATGATCTTTATTTACCTTCATCATTCTGCCTGGGTTTCCCCTGTACCAATAACATTGTTGAATATGAAGCTTCTGCCTTGGGACTCAAAACTGCTCTGACCATTGGGGTAAAATGGATCAAGGTATACAGTGATTCATCCATTGTTATCTGTCAGATGCAAGAAAAGTGGAAGACCAAAGATGAGAAATTGAAACTGTATCAAGAACATCTTGAGGAAGTGATTGGACACTTTGATTAGATCTCGTTTGAATACTTCCAAAGGGACAACAACCAGTTTTTCGACACCGTTGTAACCTTGGCTTCCATGGTAGAATGTAACCCTATGGCTAGAGTCTGACTATTCTTAGTGGAACAAAGAAGCTGACCCATTTATCAAAACTCGGTGAACTCTCTCACCATAGACGGTAGGTCTTGGTTCGCTTATATTGTGGATTTTATCAGGGAAAGGAAATACCAAGTTGGAGCCACAAAAAGAGAAAAGAAATTTCTGAGAAGATATGCCACCCAGTTTATCCTTCAAGAAGACTTGTTGTACAAGAAGTCCTATGATGGAATACAGTTGCTATGTGTGGATGAAGAGCTAGCTACAACCATCATAGAGGAAATTCAACAAGGACTCTGTGGACCCCATATGAATGCCAAGATGCTAGCTAAGAAGATTCTCAGGCTGGGATACTATTAGAACACAATGGAAGCAGACTGCGTGAGCTTTGTCAAGAAATGTCACAAATGTCAGATATTTTCTAATATCATACATATCCCGCTAACGGAATTGCATTCACTCAGTTCTCCTTGGCCATTCTCTACTTGGGGCATTGACATCATTGGGAAGGTCAACCCCAAAGCATCCAATGGTCATGAATTCATCCTGATGGCCATTGATTACTTTACCAAGTGGGTGAAAGCTCTGTCATAAGCAATCTTCACATTTGCTAAGATGGCGAAATTCATCCAAGAAAATATCATTTCCCGATATGGAGTACCTTAAGAGTTGATATCATATTAGGGATCCCATTTTTGGGGCAAAACCAACAAAATCTGCACGAAGTTTGGTATCAAAAGGCATTGCTTTACCACTTACAGGCCACAGACCAATGGGGCAGTACAAGCAACTAATAAGAATATGAAGGTGATCTTATAGAAAATGGCTGAGAGACACAACGATTGGGCGGATAAGCTACCACTAGCTTTGTGGGCATATCGGACTTCTATTCTATCCTCGACATGGGCAACCCCTTTTTCTTTGGTATATGGGGTTGAGGTGATTCTGTCCGTAGAAATCCTAATACCATCCCTAAGGGTGCTTCTTGATAGTCAGTTACCTAAAGGAGAATGGGTGAAGGCCAGATACGACGAGCTCAACTTTCTTGACGAAAGGCATATGAAAGCCATGGACAACCTAAAGAAATATCAACTGAGAATGGCAAGGGCCTTCAACAAGAATGTGAAGCCCCGTCACATAGAAGTGGGTGAACTTGTTCTTCAACAACAAAGACTAAACCCCATACTTGAATGAATAAAGAAAAATGAATAAAATACAAAGACTTACCCATGAACCCCATATTGAGTTGCAAACATTATTCTGAAAATTGTGAAGTGTCTATCCAGAGTACTAGTCTACAAGGCCCTCATCCCCTTGAGAAGAGTTGCTACAACCATCCAACTGGACCTCTCTGCAAGTCTTTCTCTTTCTTCTCTTAGCCATATTTCTCAAAATCACAAAGAACCCCAAGAAGTTCCATAATTTGCAAAGAAGCCCAAAAAGATGTCAAATTCTCCAAATGACTCTTTCCTCAAGACCTATGAAGATCTTCAAAAGGAATATGAAGAACTTTAAGGGAAACATGAAGATCTTCGAAAAAAAAATTGAAGAAACCTGAAAAAATGCAAAAAGCTTTGGATCGTCAAGGGAATTCAAAAACCTGAGCTCACTAGCTCACAAATCGTTCCCAACTCAGAAATATTGGAATGAAGAATGATAGGAGGGGGGACCATTTTATTAGTAAAAAATTTATTTTCAAAAAAAAAAAATTGAGATTTCAATTCCAAGGTGCAAATTAAAAATTCTTACCACAAATACCAAGTTCAAAATTATTTCTTGTGGTCGATGAAAATTATACAACATGAAAATGGAAGGTAAAAATCAGGGGAAGGTAAAATCCAAATTGGTGTGGGAGGTGAAAATTATATCACATGAAAAGGGGAAGGTAAAAGTCAAAATTCTATTGGTAGGTAAAAAATTATGGTCAAAAGTTCAAAGAAGGAAAACAAAAAATCAAAAGCAAAGAGCAAGATTCTAAATCAAAATCAAAAAGCAAGATTCCAAATCAAAAGTAAAGGGCAAGATTCCAAATCAAAAGGGTAAAATTCAAAACTCCAATCTCTGGGTTCAAAATTCAAGAATCCCAATCAAAGGACATGAAAGAAATCAAAAAAAGAAACAATCTCATTGACCTGGCCCCAAGTGTCCCAATTTCATTGAATCGGCCCCAGGTGGCCTCATTGCATTAGACTGGCCCCAGGTGGCCTAATTTCATTGAATTGGCCCTGGGTGGCCCAACTTCATTAGACCGGCCACCAGGTGGCCCATTTTCATTGGACTGGCCCTAAGTGGCCCAATTTTATTGACCTGGCCCCAGGTGGCCCAATCTCTTTGAATCGGCCCCGAGTGGCCTGATCTCATTGATCAATTCCCTAGGCTGGCACATGGAAGCCTTGCCAAGGAAAACTCAAGAATCAAATATTTTTCTTTTTCAAGATTGAAAGAGCAGCGAATTTCTTTCTTGTAATCGACGGTCCCAGATAGCCCAGATTGGGTCGAAAGACCCAGCCTAGAGAGCAAATCCCCTAGACTGGCACATGGAAGCCAAGCATAAGAAAAGACAAAAATCAAGTACTAACGTCTTTTGCAAGAATGGAAGAGCAGCAGATTTCTTTCCTACAAATCGACAGCCCAGGTAAGTCTCAAACTTTAAAGTAGCTAAAAGATATTACCTGTTGCATTTTTCAACTCTATCATTAATGAGAAAAATGATGGCAGTACATGCTTTGGGTGACAAAATGTGGTCGTTCTTTTCTTTCCCCTTCGACTGTTGGCACAGGCCTCGGCCAAAGAGGGGCATTTTGTAGACACCTAATTTTGTCACCACCCTCCGGCTATGATGAATTGCGGATCTTGGACATGACTTCTTGCTTCCGATCAACAGAGATGATAATTAATTAAGGAAACCCAAAAACATCCCCCACATACCCAAAAACCACAGAAATCCCGTGCGGGAGAAAAGAGGGTCCAATTATGACTTTTTATATACGAAGGAATCCGGGATAGTACTTGGAATTATGATTCCAACGATATATAGTACATTAAATCAGACTGTTGAATCTCCCGCAATTACTTCTGTAAACTTACACCTAATTGCATTCATTACAACCAACCAGCTAGCCAATCAGCCCTGTAAGCATGCCGCATGCGCTGGCCAGCCTGCTAGCCAGCCCTACACGCATGTCGCACGTCCCTGCATGCCCGTCCAACTCCCCCACATGCCAACCTCCTCCGTGTACCCCCATGTGCACGGTGTGTGCCCTTGCCAACCTGTTGTGCATGCCCCCATGTGCGTTATGTGCGCCCTTGCCAGCTTGCTCCATGCACCCCCCACGAGCACTGTGCACCCTCTCCAGCCTGCTCCGCTCGCCCCTAAGTGCACTCTGTGTGCCCTGCTTGCTTGCTCCGTATGCTAACCTTACTCCCTTGCGTGTGTTGGGCACCTTGCCTGCTAGCCCTGAGTGCCCTTGCCTGCCAGCCCCATGTGCACCCCGCCTATCTTATGCACCGATGCATACCCCGTGCACCCCTGCCCAACTGCGTGTGCCACCATCAATGGTCGAAATATGTGTTCTGCTGACCTGATGGGTGAAGATATTTTTCTCTTCACCCACCTGTGCACTTTACACTATCCCGCAAGCATACCCTACTCTGTAACCTCCCATTGCCCCAAAAAGGAATCTTTTTACCTTATTGGTAAAAACAAACTTACTTTTTCTCTGTTAGTCTAAGAAAATCATCTTTCACCCCATTGGTCCAAATTTTCATATTTTCATCCCATTGGTTTAAAAAAACCATTTTCCCCCCTTTGGCTAAGGGAATTCCCTTTCCCTCACCATTGGTTCAAGAATCCTATAAATACCCCCCCCTTTGGTTTTAGACACCACAACAACATCCAAGTCTCCAAGTGAGCATCTTTGGTAGAGAAGCTCTGCCCTCTCTCCTCCCCTTTCCCCCCTTGAGGTTTTTCAAGTCTTCAAAGAGATTTTCATAAGATTCGAAGTGTTCTTCAGGCCTTCAAAAATCTTTAATCTTTTACCTTCTTTGAGTGAGATTTTGCGTAGACGAAATTTCCCCTTAGTCTCCCGTCCCCTCTTGAGGTTCTTCTAGTCTTAGAAGAGATCTTTGAAGTGTTCTTCGGGCCTTCAAAGTTCCTCAATCCCTATTAGCCTATCCCCAGCAGAAGCTTTGTCAGAGTGCCACCTCAGCCTAGCCCTCCCATAGACTATCCCCAGAAAAAGCTCTGTCAGAGTGCAACCTCAGCCAAAACCTAGAAGTAGACCATCCCTAGTGGAAGCTCTACCAAACCAATACAACAGTCAAAATCCAAAAGTAATCGTTCCTAGTTGAAACTCTGTCCAATCAATATCTCTCGAGAAAAGGAAGTTGGAGGTCAAGACCATCTTCCCCTGAGCCAGGAGAATCCATAAGACAGTCTGTGCCAGTTCTAATAAGGGGTCCACCCCTTTTGATCCGTGGTCAAGCTCAGGTATAATTTCTCAACAGAATTAGCACAATGCAGACTTTATATTGATCTTGTTTTAGTGTACATAGTTATTTAAATTCAGTCAATATATATATGTGTGAAAAATTAGCCATGTATACGGAATAGGAATAATTGTGGAAATGTTCGTTCTTAAGCATCTAGTAGGAAGACCGGTTGAAATGGGTAGATTGGGTGCCTAACACCTTCCCAACTCTATAACCAAACACTTACCTTAAATCTCTGGACTAGACCAATTCTCGGGCTCTTTTCTCAGAAATTAGGCCCACCCCCAGGTTCTAGGCCCATAATCCTAGGTGATGACTCTAAACCTTTTTACATGATCCCAATCCTTGTATTGGACCATCATCAATCCCCATCTCAAATGAAGAATTTTACACTCCTACGAAATAGGGCTCCAAGTATCTCTAAGTGGCGATGGGTAAGTACACATTACACACCCTCCCTCATGAAAGAGAGAGAGGAGAGAGGATGGAGTGTATGCAAGTCCTTCCCCACCCCACCAAGGGGGAAGAAAGATCTCATCTCCGGCCGCTACCCTCACAACACCAGAAGTGGAGGAGCAAGACCAGGACTATGCCTATGACCACTGTGCTTATGCCACACCCTAAGGAGCATGATACACTTTTGATGATTTTGATACCGACTGATACTATTGGCATTCTTTTGGGCTTATGTATGCATAAGTTGTGTTTAATTGTAATTGATAAACTTGGTTATGGATATTGTATTATCATAAGATATTCCCCATTTTATTTATGATTCTACTATTATACTCTGATTCCGCTATTTTCTGTTGGTTTGTGTTGTGAGATTGTGAATTGTTAAGGTACTGCTATCAGAGATCTTAGTAGGTTTGTAAGGCAGGTAAGCGTCTTACTCACACCATCGATATTCCTACATAGTAAGTTGGGTCTACTGGAAGTGGAGTGTGACAGCTTGGTATTCGAATGCGATGCTCTACCTTAACTCACATTCTGAACCAAACTATGACTTGAGGAAATTAGGAGACAAGTATAGGTGTTAAAGTCGTTTCATTATAATCAAGAACTAAGTACATAAGCTTACACCAATTTTCTCAAAAATAAAAGACTGAAAGATGAAAATCCTAACTAGCCTAAAACTAGGAATTCAATAGCAGAAGCAAATAATAGAAAATAAATTTCAGCTAGCAAATAGAACATTAAATTCAAAGAAAACATGGAATGGGAAATCCTAAAACTATAGTGGCAACACAAACCACAACTCTTGCTGATCTTGTTGCTACTGATGCTGTCCTTGGCCTTAAGCCTGATTCTGGTTCTGACCATATACTCCTAGAGGTGGCATTGGAATGGCGAGGTGGAAGATCATCGCCTGTATCTGTGCCTCAAGGGAAGCCACCTCAAGGGAAGCCACCTATTGTCCATGAGACAATAATTCTTGTCCATACTCTCAAGCCAGTTATCCATCCTCCTTAACAGGTTTGTGGTGATGTTCAGGCAGGCCATCACATCATTGAGACCAAAAGGTCTTGCACCCCTTGTGCTATTGGAAGAGGAGGCAATAGTGGAACCCATAGTATGTGGGTCAAGTGATGGAACGCCACCATCACCACCACCAACTCCACCAGCACCTCTACCAGCACCACCACTAGCCCCATCAGCATCCCCACCATATCCCTCAGCACCTTTGCCAACAACCCCGACATCACCTCCTAGTTGACCCTCCACCTCCATTGGTTGTTCTTCCTTAACCTCATCAGGTGAGTCCTCACTCATGTCCAGGGTCATCTTCTTCAGGGAATCTTGGTTGAAGTCTATGACATCGGCTCCCAATTACTCCTCACCTTGTAAGTCCACCCCAAAGCGGAGTAACATATCAATTAGAATCCTCCCATAACATAAATTTTTGGCCTTGCGTGTCCCTCCCTCAGACTTGGTCACCATGGTCCACATTAGTAGAAAGGGAAGACGAACCGGCACCCCCATGTACACACAGTACGTCACATAGGTGTGTAGCATGAACACCTCATCATAGTGGCCACAGGTAGGAAGGACATTCAACTGAACTGCCCTACAAACAACCTTCTGGGTGGCTCGGTAGTTGACAGTACGATCCCACCCAAAAGCAACCTTGGTGAACATATTGTTCATCTCTTGAAGGACATCGGGATTCTAAACTTATAGGATGGAGTCCGAGGGGGGCAGTAGACCAGCTCTCTTGTGTTTTCGACCATCATAATGTTAGCCAATTGTCTCATGTCGAAGGAGATCTTGACCCCCTTCACATAAGAAGTGATCTTCATCTCTTTCATACCCTAGTTCATGCACTGGAGGTTAGAGTAGAATAACCTCACCAACTTTGGATAGTATCTCTGGTTAGCCTTTAGGATACGATACCACCCAATCGCCTTGAAGTGTTGGCAAAGGCGGAACTGCCAAAAAACCTTAGTCCTCACATACTTTCCTGGGTTGATAGTCCAAAATTCAAAGTTCTTCTAATGGTCTTGTTCAGCCATATAGCAAAACAGTAGTTGGTTGTACTATACCTCTTCAGGAATGGCTGGTTGCTCTTCTGCAATGGCCCAGTGAGTACGAACACGATGACTAGACATGATTTTGGTAAGGTTCCTAAGGTTTTAGAGAATAAAACCTAAGTTAGAAAAGTGAAACAAGTCTTAGAGAGAAATATCCAAAAACCTAGGTCAGAAAAGAAGGAGAACCCACTTTGAATGCGTAGACGGCGCTAATCGATCGTGAAATTGCAAGAGAAAGGTGGGGAGCGAGTTGGAAGAGCTCCCTTGGCCTTTTCCTCTTCTTCCCCACAAGTTAGAATAGAGTTTTGTGAAATAAACCCCAAACCTGAGCCTATAGATAGCGATTTTTGGACCACCGGAATCAATCCACCGGAAACGCTGGGCCTGTTTCTGCCGAGTGTTTCTGGTGAATGAAAAAGTCCCAAATCAGCCTCTATCAATTCCATCGGAAGCAGGTCTGATATTTTCGGTGGAATGACCCTGTTTCCAGTGAAGAAACCCCCTATTTTCGATGAACATTTTTGGAAGAAATTTTTTATTTTTTTTAATTTATATTATTATATTTTCTTCCTTAATTAGGGATTCCTTCTCTAATATGTGTGCGATCGGATCCCATACTTGGTGGACCCCACTTATGCATGCTCTAACCCTAAATTGCTTTTGTGTATACATGTGGGACCTACTATGTATGCGTGTGTTTTAATTATATGCAACCTTGTACATGCATGTGAACTAATCGGATTCCTCCATAGGAGTCATGTTAAGTTGGAACGCCCGGTCCCGATCGCAGTCACACGCATCATCATGAGCACAATAATGTTTGAAATCTTAGGGATATAAGTGTATATTTTACCCCACTTTGGATAGTACTACTTTTATTTTTCTTGCTTTTTTTTTTAGTTTTCAAGTTTACAAGAGAAAGTGCTTAAAGTGAATCAAGAACCAATCCAAAGGTGGGACCCACTCATTGGTACCACATCCTCTCTCCTACAAAATCTTGAAGATTATTCTCTCTCCTTGCCACCTCACAAGATCTTGAAGATGCTATGCAGAGATTCCTTTCTCATATAATCAAGATTGTAAGATATTGGTTAATATTGCAAGGAAGGAATAGAATTTGTTAATTTTGA
The DNA here is from genome assembly GCF_013358625.1 of Macadamia integrifolia. Lineage (NCBI taxonomy): Eukaryota > Viridiplantae > Streptophyta > Magnoliopsida > Proteales > Proteaceae > Macadamia > Macadamia integrifolia. The sequence goes on from NW_024868469.1 coordinate 111,810, forward strand.
AAACGGATTTTCTCTTTCCTCATACAATATCTCAGAGAATGAGGATTTTTACCAAGATTTTATTTTATTTTATTTTCTTTCTTTTCTTAAAGAAGACTTGTAAAAGGAAGGAGACAAGATAAAATCCCTATAAAAGCCCCTTCCTCCCCCCTTCTAATTATTATTCCCCTTAGTTTACTTTCTAGTTTATGCTTAGTTTTCTTCTTTCTCTCCCTCTCTCACACTCTTTAGTTTTAGTTCTTCTTTATTTTTGCTTTAATCACTTTTGTAATAGTTTTTTTTATGTCAATTAATGCATTCACTCTTTTATTCTCATTCAGCCTTTTATGTTTATGATTTATGCAATTGAGTTGTAATTTTTAAAGTTATAGTTCTAGGCTTAGATTTAGGTGACAAGATCACAAGCCGTGGAGCATTTTTTTTTTCAAGTTTAAGCATTGATTCAAGTAAGTAGGCTCTTTCAGTAGTCTTCTCTCCCCCCTCTCATTCCCTCTTCCTACTACCCTTTCTTTCTTAATTTAGAATTTTAATTTTAATCGTTACATTATTGCTTTCCCTTTTCCCCAAGGTTTATGGCTAGTGTATGTGTTGGCTTTGCCCCTCCTAGCCATAGAACTATCAATTTATTGCTTTTATTTTAATTGTCTCCCTTTCCCTAAAGCCAAGTAGAGTAACCCTTGTAAGAGTGACTCTCTGGTCAAGTAGGAAAGCTCATATTATGATGTATCCCTCGGGCTAAGTAGAAAAACCTACTTGTGAGTCTCTCTCTAGCATTCTCCCCTTTCTTTTACTTTATTTTTATTTCAACATTTTTTTCCTTTATTTATCTATTTTTTTTAAATTGCGTGGGTTGTTTATTTTCAGTTATTTATTTATTTAATTTTAACTGCGTGGCTTGTGTCTTTAAATTCTTAGATGACGAATGGTTAGGACGTTATTTTAGATACATATGTTTAGGACGGTAGTTAGAATTAGATCACAACCATTAATCGGTTCACTTTCACATTATTAAAAGAAATAAAAAAATAAAGTGACTGCTCTCCCTGTGTTCGACCCGTAGCTACACTGATCCGTACGCTTGCGGTTACATTTAAAATCTCAAACAAGTTTTTGGCGCCGTTGCCAGGGAGATAGTTTTATGTTATTTTTCGCTTTTTTTTGGTAAATCAGAGTGCTTTGTTTGCTTTGTTTTGTTTTTTTCTTTTTCTTTTATTGAATTCCTGAGAAGGACAACTTGCAATAATAGTTGTATCGGTGGAGGTCGCCATGCCTCACAGTATGATAAAGACAGGTTTCTCCCTGTAGCAGTATCTCAGGAATTGACCTGAGCAACCCCGGATCCTTGCCGGTAAGCTCTCAAAAAGCCAAAAAAAAAAAATCAAAAAAATCAAAAAATCAAAAAAAAAAAATTTGCTATCCATTCTTTTGTGCTTGTCTTACTCTAGTTGTGGGTAGTTTTCTGTTGCATGAGTGTTAGGTGGGTACGTAATACTAAGAATCGGTTAGAAAGAAGAGATCCAACAAGTAGTGACCCTATACGTTTGCTCTCTTTAAAACCCTTCAATATAGGAGACCAACAGCAAAATCCTTCACCTTAATCTCTGAAAGATAGGTTCTACCCTACTAGAACAGCCCAACCTTCCTGCATAGTTCTACCACAAGCCCAGGGTAATAATTTTGAACTCAAATCTCAATACATCACTATGTTGCCCCACTTCCATGGGTTGACCTCTGAGGATGCATACCTATTTCTAAGGGAATTTGAAGAGGTATGTGTTCTAATTAAGATCCAACAGCTTTCTGATGATGCTGTTAAGCTTAGGTTTATCACTTTTGCATTGAAAGACCAAGCTAAGAAGTGGTTGTATGGGTTACCCACAAATTCCATAACCTCATGGGAACAGTTCACAATTGTCTTCCTTAAGAAGTTTTTCCCAACTCACAAGACCAATAAGCTTAGAAGTGATATCCTTCAGTTTAGGCAAAAGCCTAGTGAGTCATTTCCAAACTTATGGAGAGATTCAAGGATCTACTCCAAGAATGCCCTCACCATGGCCTAGACCTATGGCATTTATGTCAAATAATTTATGAGGGTATTGATTACCCAACTAAACAAATGATAGAGTCTATGTGCCCTGAGGGATTCACATCCTTTACAGATGAAGGAAAGGCATGGGAATTCTTACTTGACTTAGCTGACAAAACCCGTGAGTGGGAATCAACCCAAGAGAGTGAAAGAACTATAGGAGAAAAATGATATTTTGTAGACGGGATAGTAGCCAAGGAAGCCCATTTGATAGCCTAATCAAGTCAATTTGGTTAAGATTTGTGCTTGGTGCCAATCCCCTGGAATAGTAGCCAAGGAAGCCAATTTGGATAGCCTAATCAAGAGGATTGAGGCTATTGTTCCTAGAGAGCCATCATCAGTTAATTTGGTTAAGATTTGTGCTTGGTGCCAGTCCCCTGGACATGTCATAGAAGAATGCCCCAACACCTCTGGGGGCACTTCTAATGATAGTGTTAATGCCTTATACCAGAATAATCCATATAGTAACACATACAATCCAGGATGGAGAAATCACCCAAATTTCTCTTGGAATCAGAGCAACCAAGCAATGCCTTCCAATTTTCATAATCAAGGTCAACCTGGACCCCAAAGGCCTCCCTTTATACAATAATATTTTTCCAAAATACTTTTCCTAGGTCAAATGTAGGACCTCAGGCGAGTTTTCCTAGGGCCCCTCTCCTATCATCTTATCAGCAACCCCCTGGGTTTACCAACACTGGAGAGGCAAGTAGAATAAGTGACTTGGAAAAAAAATATGGCCCTCCTCATAACAAGCCATCAAAATCTTACGAGAGAACTCACTCAAGTTGTCTTAATTATGCGTGAGAGGGAGAAAGGAACTTTACCCAGTCAACCAGAGCCTAACCCTAGGCATCATCAGCCTGTTAGTTCATAAACATCAACTAATGCACCACTGAATATAGTACAAGGTCAGACCCAACAAGGGCCCTCTAACCAATGTAATGTTGTTTATGCCCTTAGGAGTGGTAGAGAGTACCAACAGAGCGTTCCTAAATCTTCCTCATCTATTACTCATGTTAACTCTCCTTCAGTTGAGGACACAAGTGTGCCTCTTGTTTCAAGTTCGTCTAATAAACCTAAAGATTTTTCTGAAACTAAAGATGATTTGGTTGAGGAAACCAAAAATGATTCTTCTGAACAGGGGCAAATCCCTAACAGTCCTTATGTTCATCCTGTCCCATTTCCTAATCGCTTGGTAAACAAAAGGAAGACTGCTTCCATGGACAAAATTTTAGAAGTCTTCAAAAAGGTAGAAGTGAACATCCCTCTTTTGGATGCCATATCCCAGATCCCCGCCTATGCAAAGGTACTGAAAGATTTGTGTACTCACAAATGTATCACTAGTGTGCCCAAAAAGGCCTTCTTGCAGGTAACATTAGTTCCATAATTACTCAGCCTATAGCAGCCAAGTATAAGGATCCAGGGAGCCCTACCATAGCTTGTGTCATAGGCAACATCTACATTGAGCATACCTTACTTGACCTTGGCGCAAGTGTGAATCTTTTACCTTACCATGTGTACAAGCAACTAGGATTAGGAGAATTGAAAGCCACTGGAACTACTCTTCAGTTGGCAGATAGGTCTGTTAAGATTCCTAAAGGGATGGTTGAGGATGTCTTACTAAAGGTGGGGGAATTTATTTTCCCTGTTGATTTCATTGTATTAGATACCAAGCCCTTCTCAACCAAGGATGAGCTCCAATTAATTTTAGGAAGACCATTCTTGGCTACCAGTAATGCATTAATCAATTGCCGAAATGGTTTCCTAAGATTATCTTTTGGTAACCAAACTGTTGAGTTTAACATGTTTAGGATTGGCAAGCAACCACATATGGAAGAAGAGATCAATATGCTTGAGGATTTTCTGGATTTTTCTGATGATTTAGTTACCAACTTTGATATTGATTTTGATTTAGAATTCCAAGAGTGTATGGATGAGTTGGATGATGATAGTGAAAATTTCTTTTCTGAAGTCTTGAGTCTTCACATACCTATGGAGCCCTTAGGACCCCTTTCCAATTCCATTCCCAAACCTTCCATAGTTGAGCCCCCTAAGCTAGATCTTAAGGAGTTGCCATCTAATTTGAGGTATGCTTTCCTAGGGCCTGACCAGACTCTTCCTGTAATAATTTCTTCAAATTTGACTTCTAGCCAGGAAGAGGAGTTAATTAAGGTGTTAAAAGATAATAAGGAAGCCCTAGGTTGGACCATGGCTGATATCAAGGGTATAAGCCCTTCTATTGTGCAACATCATATACATCTTATGGAGGATTCCAAACCATCCACGGAACCCCAAAGAAGAGCAAACCCAGTGATGATGGAAGCCATTAAGAAAGAGATCCTAAAGTGCTTGGATCATGGAATAATTTATCCTATTTCTGACAGCCAATGGGTAAGCCCAGTTCACGTAGTGCCTAAGAAGTCTGGTGTGACTGTAGTTCCCAATGCCAATAATGAGTTGATCCCAACCCGTGTCCAATCTGGGTGGAGAGTGTGCATAGACTACAGGAAACTTAATGTAGGCAACCTGGAAGGACTACTTTCCATTGCCATTCATTGACCAGATGTTAGAGAGGTTAGTTGGACATGAATACTATTGTTTTCTTGATGGATATTCCGGCTATAATCAGATCCCAATTGCTTTAGAGGACCAACATAAGACCACTTTTACATGCCCATATGGAACATTTGCTTACAGGCGTATGCCTTTTGGGCTTTGTAATGCCCCTGCTACGTTCCAACGATGCATGATGAGCATATTTTTTGACATGGTCAAAAAATTCTTAGAAGTATTTATGGATGACTTTTCAATTCATGGGAATTCCTATTCTGAATGTCTTCATCATCTTTCCCTAGTTTTGAAAAGGTGCATATCTAAGAATTTGATTTTGAATTGGGAGAAATTCCATTTTATGGTTAAATCTGGTATTGTTTTAGGCCATGTAATATCCAAGGAGGGAATTAAGGTAGATAGAGCCAAAGTAGATTTAATTGATAATTTACCACCTCCTCAATCTGTTAAGGATGTTCGGTCTTTTTTAGGGCATGCAGGCTTCTACAAGAAGGTTTATTAAGAACTTTAGTCAGTTAGCCCGACCTCTCACTTCATTACTTGCCAAAGATCAAACTTTTGAGTTTTCTAAAGAGTGCCTAGAATCCTTCAAACAACTTAAGAAGGAGTTGACCAATGCACCCATTGTTCAACCACCTGTTTGGACTGAACCTTTTGAACTGATGTGTGATGCTTCGGATTTTGCCATAGGAGCAGTTTTGGGTCAAAGGATTAATAAGTTGCCCACTGTCATTTACTATGCTAGTAGGACCTTAAATGATGCACCCATTGTTCAACCACCTGTTTGGACTGAAAAGAATTTTTAGCTGTTGTGTTTGCATTAAAAAGTTTCGGTCTTACTTAGTTGGTTCACATGTGGTGGTGTATACTGTCATTTACTATAGTAGGACCTTAAATGATGCACAACTCAATTATACAACCACTGATTAGAATTTTACTGTTGTGTTTGATTAGAAACTCAATTATACAACCACTGAAAACCTAGTTGCAGACCATTTATCCCGACTTTCATTCTTTGACTGTCGATACTCCAGTTCAATGAGAACTTTCCAGATGAACAATTATTTGCAATGTCCAGTGAACCATGATTGGCTGACATTGTCAACTTCTTAGTTTCAAGTGTGACTCCGGATCACTGGCCACCCAAGATAAGTATAGGTTGTCGATTCTCCAGTTAATGAGAACTTTCCAGATGAACAATTATTTGCAATGTCCAGATCAGATTAACCGATGATGTGTTCCTAATCATGAGCAATATTTCATTCTCACTTTTTGTCATGATCATGTATGTGGTGGAGCACTTTGGACCTAAGAAAACTGTTGCAAAGGTTCTCCAATGCGGATTTTATTAGCCCACTCTTTTTAGAGATGCTTTTGATTTTTGCAAGGCTTGTCCTGCCTGCCAGTCTTTTGGCCGTATCAATAAGAGGAATATGATGCCTCTCAACCCTATTTTAGTAGTTGAGAATTTGAATGCGATTTTATTGGCCATTCCCTAATTCCTTTGGGAATTTATACATCTTTTGGCCGTTGATTATGTTTCTAAATGGATAGAGGCCATACCTTATAAATCTAATGACCACAAAGTGGTGGTCCAGTTTCTCAAAGAGAACATTTTTTCCCACTTTTGTGCACCACGTGCAATAATTAGTGATAGGGGTACTCATTTTTGTAATCGGCATTTTGAGGCCTTAATGAAAAAGTATGGGATTGGTCTCTGATAGGCAGATCAAACAAATCTTAGAAGAAAATTGTTAATCCCAACCGATAAGGGTACTCATTGATGCCTTGTGGGCCCATCGGACTGCATTCAAGACCGACCTTAGTCAGTCTCCCTACCGTTTGGTGTATGGGAAAGCTTGTCACTTACCAGTTGAGTTAAAGCATAAGGCCTTTTGGGCCATCAAGAAGCTCAACTTTGATTTGTCTGATGGAGGAATTCAACCGTAAGGCCCAACCGTAAGGAGTTGGAGGTCCCTTAGGCTCATTGATGCCTATGTGGTTCTAGGATTTACAAGGAAAAGACCAAAGTTTTCCATGATAAGCACATTCTGCACAAATCTTTTGAGTTGGTGATAAGGTCTTATTGTACAACTCTCGATTGCATCTTTTCGTGGTAAACTTAGATCCCATGGGATGGCCCATTTATTGTCCATAATGTACATCCCCATGGGGCTGTGGAGATTTTGAATCCAGGAACAGGGGTAATTTCAAAGGAATTCATCGTAGGCTCCAACTATCTGAGTTTCATAATACTAGTAGTGAAGAGGTTATGGATCTCCATAAACCTCTTTACACTGATGACTAACTTTTAATCAGGTATGATCCCCTTGCATTGTCTTTGCTTTTAATTCTTTCCATGCATTGAGGACATTGCATGACTTAAGTGTCGGGGAGGGAAACCAGCTTTTATTTTTTTCACTTTGTTTTTTTTGTTTTTCTTTTAATCAGGTATCCTACTTTGGCTTTTGGCTAATGATGACCATTTTTGCATGTATGAAAATAAAAGTTTTGATTAAGGTACCCATTTTGAACTTATAAATTCCCATGTTGAGAAGAAAGAAACAAGCATTGTCTTTGATTTTACTTTCTTTTGAAAAATAAGAGACCCTGTTTTATGGTGATGGACCATATGTAAGTTTGTGGGTTCCTTTACTTTTATTTGTTGAGACCTTCTTTTTAATTTGGCATGGGTTGACAAATGCACAATTTTAAATGAAATGTGAAATGTGGTATAAAGAAGAATAAGAGTTGATTCCCTTGGAACTAGACAGGGCATTGCGCCTTAGGAAGCGTGGTGTCTTGATGGGTTCCTTGGGAAAACTTCTGAAGAAATTTAGATCATTGTCTTTGTGGGTATATGCAAAAAGCGAAGCTATATAGTAACTTGGGTGTCTGGTGTTTGCTCTACCATGTCATTCAGGCCAAAAGTAGCGGAGAGAATAGAGTTTATTCAAACAAAAAAAAAAAAGGAGAAAAAAAATGTGAAATGTCATTAATGCTTGGTAACATGTTTGGTCAAAAACACTCCAACACCTTAGTCATTGGTTCCCTATTTCTTCACAAGTGGTTTTGCCTTAAGATAAGGATATTTTGGAAGAGACGAGGTGAGTTCTAAATTAAGAAATATGCTAGTGCCTGAAATTGATAAAGGGTAATAAAAGTTCAAGTGTGGGGGTCCCTTGTAAGAGAAATTATCTTTGCTCCGGATCGGTATGAGCCTTACCTTTAGCCAAGATAAGGATATTTTGGGGTGTATAGACTGCAAAATTACGAGACACAACTCGTCCACTAGGGTAACTTAGATAAAGGCTTGTTGCACATGCTAAGTGCAACCGTGATTGCTACGAAAGTGAGTTAGGATTTTTCTTTCATTTATTTATTTATTATCTTGCTAAAGGGTAATAAAAGTCAAGTATGGGGGAATTTTAGCCAAGGTTGGGATTTATTTATTCTGAATTTTGGGTGTATATTTTACCCCACTTTGGATAGTATTACTTTTATTTTTCTTACTTTTTTTTTTAGTTTCCAAGTTTACAAGAGAAAGTGCTTAAAGTGAATCAAGAACCAATCCAAAGGTGGGACCCACTCATTGGTACCACATCCTCTCACCTACAAAATCCTGAAGATTATTCTCTTTCCTTGCCACCTCACAAGATCTTGAAGATGCTATGCAGAGATTCCTTTCTGATTTAATTAAGATTGCAAGATATTGGTTAATATTGCAAGGAAGGAATAGAATTTGTTAATTTTGGAAACGAATTTTCTCTTTCCTCACACAATATCTCAGAGAATGAGGATTTTTAGCAAGATTTTATTTTATTTTATTTTCTTTCTTTTCTTAAAGAAGACTTGTAAAAGGAAGGAGGCAAGATAAAAGCCCCTTCCTCCCCCCTTCTAATTATTATTCCCCTTAGTTTACTTTCTAGTTTATGCTTAGTTTTCTTCTTTCTCTCCCTCTCTCACTCTCTTTAGTTTTAGTTCTTCTTTATTTTTGCTTTAATCACTTTTGTAATAGTTTTTTTATGTCAATTAATGCAATCACTCTTTTATTCTCATTCAGCCTTTTATGTTTATGATTTATGCAATTGAGTTGTAATTTTTAAAGTTATAGTTCTAGGCTTAGATCTAGGTGACAAGATCACAAGCCGTGGAGCATTTTTTTTTTCAAGTTCAAGCATTGATTCAAGTAATACTCCTTAATAGTTCTTCTCTCCCCTCTCATTCCCTCTTCTGATTTACCTTTCTTTGTAATTTAGTTTTAATTTCAATCTTCTTATTTTTGCTTTCCCTTTTCCCCAAGGTTTATGGCTAGTGTATGTGCTGGCTTAGATCTAGGTGACAAGATCACGAGCCGTGGAGTAATTTTTTTTTTCAAGTTCAAGCATTGATTCAAGTAAGAGTAACCCTCGTAAAAGTTCAAGCATTGATTCAAGTAGAGAAGTTCATAGCATTGATTCCCTCAAGTAAGTAGGCTCCTTCAATAGTCTCTCATTCCCTCTTCTGATTACCCTTTCTTTCTTAATTTAGGATTTTATTTCAGTATTTTTTTCCCTTTATTTATCTTTTTTTTTAAATTGCGTGGGTTATTTATTTTCATATTTATTTATTTAATTTTAACTGCGTGGCTTGTGTCTTTAAATTCTTAGATGACGAATGGTTAGGACATTATTTTAGATACATATGTTTAGGACGGTAGTTAGAATTAGATCACAACCATTAATCAGTTCACTTTCGTATTATTAAAAGAAATAAAAAAATAAAGTGACTTCTCTCCCTATGTTCGACCCGTACGCTTGCGGTTATATTTAAAATCTCAAACACATCACCTCCTCTTCCCCTAAGCAGAATTGGGGTAGACCCCAAAATGCACCCCTAGCTCCACCGGTGCTCACCGCTCATGATGTTGCCTCTATTATGAATAATATGATAAGGGAAGTTGAGGAAAGAACCAATTCATGGCCAGGATTGATAATCGGATCCAAATGGCAATGGAAGCCTGTAATGCACTGCCTACACCCCCTACTCCACTGGCACCCGTTCCGGTACCCGCCGGCTCAACCGCTCTTCAAACATTCGATGAGGCACAAGGGCAAGTGTATGGGTAAGGTCAGCAACATGTATATGGGCATGTACAAGATCCGGCACCAGAACAAGCCCAGGTATATGTAGAGGGCTGGACTAATCTGACAAAGATGATGGAGAAGTTTCAGAGGCTTAGGCCCCTATGCTTCTCAAAGGTGGACCAGGATCCGATAAATCCATCAAGATGGATTGGGGGCATGGAGAAAGTGTTTAGGCTAATGGGTTGCATTGAGGAGCAAAAAATTTTATATGCGGGCTACCAACTATAAAATGAGGCCAATGATTAGTGGAGTGCTACTGAGCCCATTCTGAGGGTGAGTAACCCAAACCCTACTTGGGAGGACTTCAAAGGGGCCTTCTTTGAGAACTATTTTTTGGAAAGCTTCCAGGATAGGAGAGAGAGTAAGTTCTCCTAGTTGGTGCAAGGGTCCCAGTCCGTGCTTGAGTATTAGCAATGATTTAAGGAGCTATTCCATTTTTCTCTTGAGCATCTCAGAGGTGATAGGGCCAAGGCCAAGAAATTTGAGAAAGGGTTGAGTCCAGGTATTGGGTCAACCATAGTTGGGTTGAAACTAGAGACATATGCCAAGGTGGTCCAAGTGGCCAAATCTATTGAAGACTGGCATAGGGATAACTTCTCGGCCCAGCAAGGAATGGGAAAGAGGCCTATGGGGGCTACTGACTCCAGGGGAGGTAGCAAACCCTTCAGAGTGCCTTATATTAACCCAACTCTAGTGCAGTTCAGAAAACCTGAGGCTATCCAGACTTCTTAGTCCTCCCACTCTAGTGGCGTGTCCCAATCTGTGGGGTTGAGCCCAAGGTGTTTCCATTGTGATTAGCCTGGCCACCTAGCCAGGACATACCCCCATCAGAGGCTGGGTGATGCACCATACACTTTGCCACTTCTAGGCCCAGCAGAAAACCTGAGGCTATCCAGACCAATAGAGCCCCCACAGGGCCAAAGACTACAACGAAGGGTGTTTTCCATAACCACTGAAGATGTAGAGGCTGCACCCGATGTAGTGACAGGTAGATTACTGATATCATTATTGCCTGCAGATGTGTTGTTTGACTCAGGAGCCTCGCATTCATTTGTATTACTGGCATTTGCAAAGAAGATGGGGATTCCACCCAAAGGATTAACTCAGTGTTTAGCAGTGAGTACCCTTAAAGGAAGTGTAGTAGGTCTGAACTATGTATATAAGCCTTGTCCAGTGATCATAGGTGGACATGAGTTGAATGCTCACTTGATCGAGTTGGATATGACCGACTTCGACATGACTCTAGGGATGGACTGGTTGTTCGTATAGAGAGCCAGTGAGCTATGCACAGAAAAGGTGATCATTTTCAGACCTCGTGACGAGGGTGAGTTTGTCTTTCAGATGGGGATTCCACCCAAGAAGGTTATCATATCAGCACTCCAGATGAAGAAACTTCTGGATAAGGGATGTCAAGGCTGAAATAACCTAGAGGGGGGGTGAATAGGTTATACTAGTGGAAATTAACTCTTTTCGATGTATAGGTCCCAAGTGTGATTGCAAGTTAAAAATGATGCGGAATAAATAAAATAGGCACAATCACACAACACAAGATTTATAGTGGTTCGACTCAATCTGAGTCTAGTCCACTCCCCAAGAATCCTCTTGTAAGGTATTCCACTAGTTTTCCCTTTCAGTACAATAGGTAGGGAAGAAAACCTTTACAATCTTTTTCACGAATAAGAGTATCCTTACAAATCCCCTTTACAGGCAGAGAGGCACAATCTCCTTTACAGGTAGAGATGCACCTTACAATCTCCTTTAAAGTAGAGAGGCACCTTACACTCTTTTAAGGATAAGTGGATCCTTACAATCTCTTAAGGATGAGAGAGTCCTTACACAAGCCTAAGTACAGTCTAGACTTAATGTAAAATAGAAAATGGAGAAGTGGAATGAAATATACAATGATAATAGAATGAATGCACCTTTTGAAGTCTTCTTGATGTTTATAATGTAAATGCCAAGATGTAGATGAAGACTTGTAGATGGTCTTAAGTCCCTCTTGAATGTAAAATAAAGAACTTGAACTCAAGAAATGGTGTAGACCAATTCTCACTTCTAATGCTCAAATAATGCTTCTCTAAAGTTAAGATTAATTTTTAATTAATGAGTAGTATTGATATTTATAGGTGAGCTTAGGAGAGCATTTTAGGTAGTAAATCTCACTTAAACGGTCATATTCTGGGTCCATCGGTCCACCGCCATTGGTAGCCGATCGATCGCCAAGAACCGTTGAGGCAAAATATAGCCGTTGGGGCACTTGAACTCAAGAAATGGTGTAGACCAAAACTTTTTACCGATCAATCGGCTATGGTTTCGGATAGCTTCGATCGACCAGGGCTTTCAGCCGGTCGACCGCCAACATGACAGACTGTTTTTACAGAATGCTATCATACAGACCAGTTGTCAGTGTTTTGATCATAAATTTTTTATCTGACCTTGGAATGACCTAAAATCAGTTGCATTGAAATCATGACTCGATTTCCTACAACGTCTATGAAGGTTTCATCTCCTGATACTGACTCTAAGATTATCCAAAATACTCTTAAGTCAGGTTAATATGGTTTTCACAGAATTTCACTAGAACACATTTTTCCTAATATGTTCCTTACCACTTAAAGACTCTCCATACTTGGTCAAGGTATGCTCTATGGTCATTCTAGTATGATGCAATGCACATGCATGTGTTGACTCTAAGATTATCCAAAATACCCTTAAGTTACAAATTACATTAAAAATGACCAATCTATCCTAGTGGTCTTCTTCTTCACTGGAACCTTCCACTCTTTGGCATTTTATCTTCTTTTATTCTTGTTTGCAATTTCATGTCTTTAAGCTTCATGTCTTGACATCTTGAAGCTTAAATTCTTATGATATCTTCTTCAAGCATTTATGCCAACTTGTTGTTACCTTTATTAAATGACCAATCACATGCATGTGTTGAGTTCATATATATATATATATAAATATATATGTGGAAGTTACAAAACAATACTTAAAGGAAAATTGTGACATACCTTCATATGTTTGTTATCATCAAAACCAACTATAGGAGTGTGGGCATATCCCTAACAATCTCCCCCTTTTTGATGATGACAAACAGATGATTCTCAAATAAAATAAATAATCAATTATCAATAAATTACGTCAATCATTTCACAATTTCTCCCCCTTCAAAACGAGTATTAAGGTGAAGCTCCCCCTAAAAATTTGAATCTTTGAATGAAACTGACATACATTCAAACAATACATTAAAAGAAAATTCTATAGGAGTGTGGGCATATCCCTAACAATCTCCCCCTTTTTGATGATGACAAACATTCTATTGTTTCAAATCTTCCAGCAAATATATCTATCAGAGAACCTTTTGGAGTAGGATATTTCATCCCTTCTCTAATGATATCAAAACAACTATCAATGCATCATCCATCTTTTACTTTGTCTCTTTATGCAATAGATGTCAATAAAGCTAACATACATTCAAGCATATATTGGTCCCCATAATCTCATGGGTTATGATGCCAATCAAAATATCCCTTCAGTTTCCAAACCCTTTTGGGTGTGTGAGGTCTAAATGGTGTGTATGCCCTTTGTGAATCATATATTTCATAATGTGCAGGTGGCCTGTAAGATTTAAAATCTCTTTGAGTCTTATATGGTCTATAAAGTGGATAAGACCTTTGATGTGTTTGTGGCCAATAGCGAGTATGCGGTATAAAATCCCTTTGAGATTTGAAATTCCTTTGAGGTCTATCATGCCTCTTGGAGGGAGTGTAATAATACGCATAATGGATGTTATTCCTTTTTGAAACTATGCCCTTTGTGAATCATATATTTCATAATGTGCAGGTGGCCTGTAAGATTTAAAATCTCTTTGGAGAAACTACATTTTCTTTTTCTTTCCCTTGAGGTGAGGTTCCACCATCATATACCAAGTCCTTCTTTGTCTTGAGGACTTTTCATATATTTCATAATGTATCCAAAGTCTTTTGACCTTTAGTAAATGTATGAAATATGTAGTTAACTTTGAGTTATTCTCCTCAAGTTCATACATTTGATTCAAGGATCTATCCTCTTGGAGGGAAAGAACCTTCTTTTCCAAATTAGACTTTTCAGTCTCAAGTTTCAAGCTTTCTTCTCTTTGGAGAAACTACATCATTCTTTTTCTTTCCCTTGAGGTGAGGTTCCACCATCATAACCAAGTCCTTCTTTGTCTCCATGAGCCATTAAGGCAAGGTCTGTGACCTTCTAGTAAAGAACCTTCATCCAATGAGACTTCCTCATCATTTTCTTCTTCAAGCTTTCTTCATCCAATTCTTTGGATGCTTTGAAAGCAATGAATTTGGGATGTGATTTCTTCTTCATAGAAATCCTTTTCATAGGTAAGAAGTGAACCCATTAATTCATATAGACTTATCTTATTGAAGTCTTGGGCTTCATTGATAGCAGTCGTCTTTGGTTTCCACTTGGTAGGTAGTGATCTAAGAATTTTCCTGGCCATCTCAGAGTTGGTGCAAGTCTTACCAAGTCCTTTCAAGGAGTTTATAATATTAATAAATCTAGTAAACATGTCAGAAATATTTTCATATTCATGCATTTGAAATAATTCATATTCTTGTATAAGCATGTCTACTTTTCTTTCTCTTACCTCTGTAGTACCTTCATGTGTTACTACAAGTGTGTCCCAAATTTCTTTTGCATTTTCACACATACTTACTCTGTTGAATTCTTCCTCATTTAAAGCACATTGGAGGTAGGTGAGAGCCCTGAAATTGTATTGAAGAAGTACTAGATTATCGGCTGGCAATTCTGATTCATCCTTTGGCACCGTCTTTCCATTAACAATTTTGGTAATGACATATGGTCCTCTTTCTATAGTTCTCCAAACAAGAAAATTATATCCACAAATAAAATTTTTAAATCTATATTTTCAGAAGGAGAAGTTTTCTCCATTGAAGTATGGAGGCCTAGATGCATCCATTCCTTCAGGTGGTCGATTAAATGTAATCATGATCTTTGACTCACTTTAAGATAACTTAGTATTATATATTGAGCTCCCACTCTGATACCAATTGAAATAACCTAGAGGGGGGGTGAATAGGTCATACTAGTGGAAATTAACTCTTTTCGATGTATAGGTCCCAAGTGTGATTGCAAGAAAATTATATCCACAAATAAAATAGGCACAATGACACAACACAAGATTTATAGTGGTTCGACTCAATTTGAGTCTAGTCCACTCCCTACAAGAATCCTCTTGTAAGGTATTCCACTAGTTTTCCCTTTCAGTACAATAGGTAGGGAAGAAAACCTTTACAATCTTTTTCACAGATAAGAGTATCCTTACAAATCCCCTTTACAGGCAGAGAGGCACCTTTACAATCTCCTTTACAGGTAGAGATGCACCTTACAATCTCCTTTAAAGTAGAGAGGCACCTTACACTCTTTTAAGGATAAGTGGATCCTTACAATCTCTTAAGGATGAGAGAGTCCTTACACAAGCCTAAGTACAGTCTAGACTTAATGTAAAATAGAAAATGAAGAGGTGGAATAAAAGAGGATTACCTCCGGTGTGGTGCAAATGAAATATACAATGATAATAGAATGAATGCACCTTTTAAAGTCTTCTTGATGTTTATAATGTAAATGCCAAGATGTAGATGAAGACTTGTAGATGGTCTTAAGTCCCTCTTGAATGTAAAATAAAGAACTTGAACTCAAGAAATGGTATAGACCAATTCTCACTTCTAATGCTCAAATAATGCTTCTCTAAAGTTAAGGTTAATTGTTAATTAATGAGTAGTATTAGAGGTATTTATAGGTGAGCTTAGGAGAGCATTTTAGGTAGTACAGTCTAGACTTAAACGGTCATATTCTGGGTCCACCGGTCGATCGCCATTGGTAGCCGGTCCACCGCCAAGAGCCGTTGAGGCAAAATATAGCCGTTGGGGCACTTCCAAGCTGTCACTGATCGACCAAAACTTTTTACTGGTCGACTGGCTATGGTCTCAGACAGCTCCGGTCGACCGGGGCTTTTAGTCGGTCGACCGCCAACATGACAAGCTGTTTTGACAGAATGCTGTCATACAGACCAGTCATCAGTGTTTTGATCATAAATTTTTTATCTGACTTTGGAATGACCTAAAATCAGTTGCGTTGAAATCGTTACTCGATTTCATACAACTTCTATGAAGGTTTCATCTCTTGATACCGCCAAGAGCCGTTGAGGCAAAATACCCTTAAGTTAGGTTAATGTGGTTTTCATAGAATTTCACTAGAACACATTTTTCCTAATATGTTCCTTACCACTTAGAGACTCTCCATACTTGGTCAAGGTATGCTCTATGGTCATTATAGTATGATGCAATGCACATGCATGTGATGAGTGCATATATATATGTGGAAGTTACAAATTACATTAAAAATGACCAATCTATCCTAGTGGTCTTCTTCTTCACTTGAACCTTCCACTCTTTGGCACTTTATCTTCTTTTATTCTTGTTTGCAATTCCATGTCTTTAAGCTTCATGTCTTGACATCTTGAAGCTTAAATTCTTATGATATCTTCTTCAAACATTTTTCCTAATTGTTCCTTACCACTTAAAGACTCTCCATACTTGGTCAAGGTATGCTCTATGGTCATTCACCAAATTCGATCTTTTGTATGAAGTCTCTACAAAACAATACTTAAAAGAAAATTGTGACATACCTTCATATGTTTGTTATCATCAAAACCAACTATAGGAGTGTGGGCATATCCCTAACAAAGGCTACCTAGCATCTATAATGGATACTGAGATAGAGGTTAAGACATTGACCAAGTGTAATGAGGGAATTTTTTGATGTATTTCCACATGACTTGGTAGGTTTGCCCCTAAACTGAGAGACAGAGTTTGCTATAGATCTACTCCCCGACTTGGCACCAGTGTCAAAATCCCCTTACCGCATGGCCCCCATAGAATTAAAGGAATTGCAAGTGCAACTTCAGGATCTTCTAAAGAAGGGATTCATTAGATCTAGTGTGTCTCCATGGGGAGTACCGGTACTGTTCATCAAGAAAAAGGATGAAAGTATGAGGCTGTGCATTGATTACCAAGAGCTTTAACATGCTAACCATCAAGAACCGGTATCCTTTGCTAAGAATAGATGATTTGTTTGATCAATTGTAGGGTGCCAAGGTATTTTCCAAGATAGACCTTAGATCGGGCTACCACCAGGTTAGGATCAAGGATAGTGATGTCAGCAAGACGGCCTTCAAAAAAATGTATGGACATTATAAGTTCTTGGTGATGTCATTTGGGTTGACCAATGCACCGGCTGCATTTATGGATTTGATGAACCGGGTATTCCAGGATGTCTTGGATACATTTGTGATCATATTCATTGATGACATCTTAGTATACTCCAAGAGTGTAGAGGAACATGCTGTTCACTTGAGATTACTACTGTAACACCTGAGACAGAAGCAAATCTACGCCAAATTCAGCTAGTGTGAGTTCTGACTATCACAGGTGGCATTCCTAGGCCACATTGTTTCAGACAAGGGTATAGAGGTTGACCCAGGCAAGGTGAAGGCAGTTCTAGAATGGGAGATTCCAAGAATGTGGCAGACATACATAATTTTTTGGGATTGGCCAGATACTACAAAAGGTTTATTGAGAACTTCTCCCGTATTGCTACCCCAATGACCCCACTCACATGAAAGGGTGTGAAATTTCAGTGGTCCAATGCTTATGAAAAGTGCTTCAAGGAGCTAAGGCAAAGGTTGGTATCAACTCCAGTTTTGACTATTCTGACAAGTACAGGTGGTATGGGTGTGTATAATGATGCCTCCAAACTGGGATTAGGTTGTGTATTGATGCAACATGGGAAAGTCATCGCTTATGCATCCCGCCAGTTGAAGGATTATGAGAAGAACTACCCCACCCATGATTTGGAGTTGGCAGCAGTGATTTTTGCACTGAAAATTTGGAGACATTATTTGTATGGTGAGGTGAGATTTATAGTGACTATAAGAGCCTCAAGTACTTCTTCACCCAAAAGGAGCTCAACATGAGACAAAGGCATTGGTTAGAATTAATGAAGGGCTATGACTGTACTATCCACTATCACCTAGGAAAGGCCAATGTGGTAGCCCATGCACTTAGTCAAAAATCCCAATCACTGACTCTTACATCATTGACCACCAATGAACATCTCATAGAGGAGGGCAGGAAATTAGATTTGGAGCTTCTAGTGGAAGGTGTCACCTTGTCACTATCGGCATTGGTGGTACAACCTAGTCTAGTGGATAGGATCATTACAGCTTAGGGTACTGATGTAGAGTTGCAGAAGCTGATAACATATTGCAACGAAGGAACCAGAAAGAACTGGATTTCTCTGACTGAAGGAGGGATTCTCAAGTTCAAGGGGAGGTTATGCGTGCCTAGTGATGGTGATTTGAGAGATACAGTTTTGAGAGAGGCACACAACTCTCCATATTCCATTCACCCCAGTAGCACCAAAATGTATAAGGACCTCAAGTGCTCCTATTGGTGGAAGGGAATGAAGAATGATGTGGCCACACATGTGTCTTGATGCCTCATTTGCCAGCAAGTCAAGGCTGAGAGACAAAGGTCCCATGGGTTATTACAGTCACTACCTATTCCGGAGTGGAAATGGGAGAATATCACCATGGACTTTGTCACAGGTCTACCCCACACTTAAAAGGGTATGGATGCCATTTGAGTAGTTGTGGACCGCTTGACTAAGGTAGATCACTTCATCCCAATCAAGGTCACATTTTCTATGGACAAGTTGGCTAGGTTGTATATTGACAACATCATCCGGTTGTATGGCATACCGGTTAGTATCATTTCCGATCGAGACCCCAGATTCACTTCCAAGTTCTGGACATATGTGCCGAAGGCTATGGGCACACAATTGAACTTTAGTATTGCATTTGACCCATAGACTGATGGTCAGTCGGAGAGGACTATCAAGACATCGGAGAACCTACTTCGAGCATGTGCCTTGGATATGAATTATAGTTGGGATGAACACATTTCCTTATCGAGTTCTCCTACAACAACAATTATCAAGTCACCATTGGAATGTCCCCATTTGAAGCACAGTATGGTAGGAAGTTTCGAACTCCACTATATTGGGACAAAGTTGGTGAGCAGCATATTGTGGGTCTAGACTTGATACAGGCTACCAGTGAGAAGGTGAATGCGATTAGAGAAAGAATTAAAGCAGCTCAGTCCAGATAAAAGAGCTATGCAGATGTCAGGAGGAAGCATCCGGAATTTGGAGTTGGAGACAAAGTCTTCTTGCGAATCTCCCCAGTTAAAGGGGTAATGCAGTTGGCAAAGAAAAGAAAGTTGAGTCTGAGGTTTATGGGACCGTATGACGTACTAGAGAGGAAAGAACTAGTAGCTTACAGAATAGCTTTACCACTAGAGTTGGAGGGTACACATGATGTCTTCTATGTATCCATGTTGAGGAAGTACATTCCCGACCCCACTCACGTCTTGGCCTACATACCTCATGAGTTGGACAAGGATCTTGCTACGTCGAGTACCCAGAGAAGATTGTTGACCGGAAAGACCATATTCTCCGTAATTGCACTCTATCCTCCTTTAAAGTGAAATGGATGAATCATCTAAAGCAAGAACCATCCTGGGAGTGGGAAGAGGAAATGAAGAAGCAATACCCCGAATTGTTTGATTTGCCAAGTAAGTTCAATTTTTAGGACGAAATTCTTATAAGGTGGGGGAGGGATGTTACACCTGTGCCCTAACCCGATCTAATTTGAACTGTTGTGACTGGTCTCAAATCGGAGGTGGGAAGTACCACCGGGTTTTGGCTCGTAGGTTTCTATTATCGAAGGGGGAGAGATGACCCCACATGTTCATGTATTCTTTTCTAGTCCAACTAGAGGGGATTCGTACCTTCCGATCCCAGATGGTAAGTGACCTAACACCCCACACCTGAATCCCAACACGCACCAAAATTATCGGAAGACCATGAACATAGCCTAAGGCAACTACCAGTGCGAGACTAGCTAGTGGACAGCAAACAGTCAAGACAGATTGCTATCTTGACCACCGAAAATAACCCACTGGAAACAGCCTGGGCCTATTTTCATTGGCCATTTAGGCTGTTGGTTTGGTTCCGATGCCCGTGGGACCCACCACTCGCATTGTGGATAGCCCCGGATGATTCCAAATCCTCCCTCACACCTTCCTTATGACATGAGCACCTTATGGACCAAAGTAGTTGGGTCCACGTTCCCCGAAAGTCGGATTTACCCATTTAGACCAGGTTAGGGCCAAACCAAATAGGCCCTAAGGCCTAACTTACCATATAAGTGGAAATGAGGATTCATTTCCTCATTTCTCACTTGTATAAATCGTGGGAGAGGAAAGGAGAGGAGAAGAAGAAGAAGAAGAAGAGGAAGGAGGAGGGAAGCTTACCTTGGTGCCGGCAGCCCGCCTAGTTGCTGGAATCCTTACCGAAGGTAAGTGCAACCTCTCATACCACTCTCTCTCTCTTCATTTTTGAACTAGGTCAATCTATGTATAGGTGGAATATTGACCCATAAACCTCCTAGAGCTCGGGGATTGTGTATTTCATCTCCCTGGTGCCATTGCCGAGTTCAAACTGAGTCCGGTGAGCTCCGGTAACAAGATTGGCCAGCCAAATGACCACCTAGGATTTTGATCGTTCGATCGATGTATCTCCCAAACGGCTTAGTGGAATTGGGATTTTAATAACTCATAATGATGCAGGGAACATCCCCTATAAACTCCACAGAACAAATCTCAATGATCGGGCCAAAACCAGAAAGCCCCAAATCTCATGGGCAGTTTTGTACTTCCAGTAGAACAAGCCACCGAAAACACTGGGTCTGTTTCTGGTGACTGTTTCTAGTGAGCATAAGAAGTCTTAGGACCTCTCTGTTACACCCACCAGAAACAACACTGATATTTCTAGTGGACAGTACCTGTTTCTGATTACAGTGATGTCATTGTGGGACTTTGCCAGTACCCTTTGGGGGTGACCCATGTGGGCCCCTCCTGATGTTCCTGACACGTATTGACATTTGATTACCTTTGTGCCTAGGACAGTGATGCGCACATACCCTAAGGCCGAAATTGAATCGAACGACCAGTGGCCATACTTGAACCCTAATATGCACAAGCTAATCAAGGTGAGGATGGTTGCTTTATTTTTGGAAATGTTTATTTATTTTAGAACTGTTGACATGTATAGATCCTCACATGATTATTTAAATTGCTTAATTGATGATGATGTTCTATTACATGTTATATTTTGATGAAAATGATATGATATGTATATTGATATGTGTGGCAGAATCTGGTGTGGCCGAGGTGGTACCGGTATTGTGATTGCCATATGTTTGTTGCATTCATGCATTTATTATGTGCATTAGAGTTAGTTGTAGACAAGGATTACACTTTGTGGCCGATGTGTTACCAGTATTTTTGGAAATGTTTATTTATTTTAGAACTGTTGACATGTATAGATCCTCACATGATTATTTAAATTGCTTAATTGATGATGAGGTTCTATTACATGTTATATTTTGATGAAAATGATATGATATGTATATTGATATGTGTGGCAGAATCTAGTGTGGCCGAGGTGGTACCGGTATTGTGATTGCCATATGTTTGTTGCATTCATGCATTTATTATGTGCATTAGAGTTAGTTGTAGACAAGGATTACATTTTGTGGCCGATGTGTTACTAGTATAGTGTACTTCGGGACTGCATTTGGAAATGGATAAGCTTTATGGCCGATGGACATACTGGTGTTGCATAGTCCATAGTCAACTGTTATTATACATACTAGATTAGGTAAACAGTCGTGGGTTCAACCAAACGGGCCCTAAGGTCAATTTGCCTTATAAGTGGGAAATGAGGAATTCATTTCCTCATTTAACTTGTGCTCAATGTATGAGAGGAGAGAAAGGAAGAGGAAGAAGGAGAAGAAGAAGAAGAGAAAGAAGAGGGGGAAAGGGCTTACCTTGGTGCCAGCTACAGCCTAGTTACCGAAATCGCTGCCAGAGGTAAGTGCAATCACTTATACAACTCTCTCTCTTCATTTTAACCTAGGTTAAGCTAGGTTTGGATGGATTCTTGGGTCACAAACCATGTTGATCTCATGGAATGCATATTTCATGTCCCCGGTGCCATTGTCGAGCTCAAACTGAGTCCAGTGAGCTCCGGTAATAAGATTTTCCAAATGACCAACTAGGGTTTTGATCGTTCGATCGACGTGTCTCCCATATGGCTTGGTGGAATCAGAATTTTATTAGCTTAGAATGATGCTAGGAACATCCATTAGAAACTCCACGGAACAAATCGTTACGATCGGGTTTGAGCTAAAAAACCCCAATTTGTGTGGACAGTTGTTGTACTACCACCGAAAACAAGCCACCAGAAGCACTGGGGTTGTTTTCGGTGACTGCTCGAGCCTTAGGAGCTCTCTGCCACCAACATTGGAAACAACACTAATATTTCCGATGGGAAGTGTCTGTTTTCGGTGGGTGTTTCTGGTGACATTACTGTCACTAGGGTACTTTGTCTGTACCCTTTGGTGGTAACTTATGTGGGTTCCTCCCAATGTTCCTAATACATATTGAAGTACGATTATCTTGTGTCTAGGCTAGTGACGCGCACGTGCCCCAAAGTCAGAATTGAGTTGATCGATCGGTGATCGTACTTAAACCTTAACACACACGAAATAAACAAGGTGAGGGATGGATTGCTTTTCTTTTGGGAATGTTTATTCTTTAGAATTGCTCAAATGTGTAGAATTACATTTTTAATCATATTTTTCACATGATGATGATGTTCTATCACATGTTACATTTTATGATTATGATATGAATTGTTATGGAGATGTATAGCGGGATCCGGTGTGGCCAAGGTGGTACCGGAGCCATGATTGCCGTACACTTGTTGCATTCATGCATTGATTATGTGCATTAGCGTTAGCTGTAGTCGTGGATTACACCTTGTGGCCGATGTGTTACCGGTATTGTGTGCTCCAGGACTATATTTGGAAATGGATATACTTCATGGCTAATGATTGGTATTAGTGTTGTGTAGTCCATACTCAATTGTTATGTGCATGCTAGATTAGGTAAACGGTCACGAGTTATACTTTGTGGCCGATGTGTTACCGGTATCTTGTACCTGTGACTGTACTTGGAGATGGATTACACTTTGTGGCCAATGTGTTACCGGTATCATGTAATTCATACTAATTGTATCATTATGAAGGCATGTAGCATATATGTGGTTAGGTATCACTCCCTATGCTACGAACCCTTGCCAACAGGGTTTAAGGTATTGGCTAACCCATTATGCTATGTTCGATGTGCCTTTCTAGAATGCAACACCCGCGGTATGATGTGATTGTTGCCGAAGGTGGGAACTTGTCGGGCATTGCTGATGATTGGTACTGGTGCCATAACAGCTAGGAGGGGGTTATCAGGAGTTTGCTAGGGGACCTATGGACATATACGGGGACCGGCAGGCTTCTATTCACAGCTAGGATTTGTATCCCTGCGTAGTTGATGGCGGTTTTGAGATGAGGGATATAGCCTAATGTGCCATAGTTGCATTTACCAGACTTATTTGTATTGTTTGGTGGATAATAAAATAAATGAATTGCATCACGAGCATCATGGACTATATGTTTAATTTCTATTATCATGCATCATAAATTATTACTGTAATTATTTTGCTTGGATGTGCTTGAACCCCACCCCTCACTGAGAAAGTTGGAGCGCTCACTCCACGTATACACACTTTTTAGATGATGATGCAGGTACGGTCATGCCTATGGCTAGTGACTCTCTTTCCTCTGGACCCGAGTATGGAGTGAGAGACTGATGAATGCTAGAAGCAGAGGAGCATGGCCAGGACTGTGCTTGGGATTATTGCGCATACACAACACTATGAGGTGTTCGGCATTCGATGTATTTTTAATTATTTTGGTACGAGCTTATATATGATACATTTTGAACTTATTAGATATACATCATGGATGATTGTAAACAAAATAACTCAATTATGGATATTATTTATCATTAGACATTTTTCCCATTTTATTGATGATTCCACTATTATACTCTGATTCTGCTACTTTTGGTTGGTTTGTGCTGTGAGATTGTGAAATGTTAAGGTACTGCGATCACAGATCCTGGTAGGCTTATAAGACAAGTATGTGTTTTACTCACACCATCAATACTCCTAATGGTAAGTTGGGTCTACTGGAAGTGGGGTGTGACAGCTTGGTATCATACTGTGAATCTCTGCCTTAACTCACAATCTCAACCAAATCATGACTTAAGGAAATTAGGATTTAAATAAAAATTTTAAATATGACAATAATAGAATTGCACAACTTGGAGACAAGCATAGGTATTAAAGCCATTTCATTAAATAAAGAGCTTACATAAGCTTATACCTTTTTCATAAAAATAAAATACTGAAAGTTGAAAATCCTAACTAGCCTAAGTCTAGGAAACTCAAATAACTGAAGCAAATAACAGAAAAGAAAATTCAACTAAATTCTAGAACATGAAATCTCAAGAGAAAGCATAAACTGAAAGGAAATCCTAAAACTACAGTGGCAATATGCCACTACTCTTGCTGATGTTGTTGCTACTATTGCTGGTGTTATCCTTGGCCTTGAGCTTGGATCAGACCATATGTTCCTGGAGGTGGCATCAGTATGACGAGATGGAAGACCATCGCCTACATCTGTGCCTCTAGGGAGGCCACCCTATTTTCCATAAGATAATAGTTCCTATCCATGCTCTCGAGGCAGTTGTCCATCCCCCTCAACAGTGTTTTAGTAGTGTCCAAGCGAGCCATCAAGTAGTTCAGACCATAAGGCCTCGTACCCCTTGTGCCCTAGGAAGTGGAAGCTACTTTGGAAACTATAGCCTATGGATTAGGTGGTGGGACACCCCCAACCCCAGCATCTCCTCTCCCTACACCACCAGCACCGCTGCCAACATCACTGGCATCGCCACCCAGCTGACCCTCTATCTCTATAGGCTACTCGTCCTCATCCTTAGCAGGTAATACCTCGTCCATGTCTAGAGTCATCTTCCTCAGGGAGTCTTGGTTGAAATCTAGGACCTCATCACCCAAGCACCCCTCACCCTCCAAATTCACCCCAAAGCAAAGGAAGATGTCTATCAGTATCCTCCCATAGGATAAGTTCCCAACTTTATGATCCCCTCCCTCGGACCGAGTTACCATGGTCCACATTAGAAGGTAGGGAAGATGTATATGCACCCCCATGTAAACATAGTAAGTCACATAGGTGTGTAATATGGATACCTCATCGTAATGCCCACAGGTGGGGAGAACGTTCAGCTGGACTGCTCGGCAGACAACCTTTGGAGTGGCAAGGTAGTTGGTTGTGCGCTACCAACCACGAGCATTCTTGGTCAACATGTTGTTTACCTCTTGAAGAACATCTGGACTCTAGAAATCATAAGCTGGAGTTTGAGGAGGACAGTAAACTAGGTCCCCTGTGTTGTCCACCATCAGAAGGTTAGCCAGTTGCCTCATGTCAAAAGAAATCTCTACCCCCATCACGTAGGAGGTGATCTGCATCTCTTCAGTGCCTCTATTCATGCACTGGAGGTTGGAGTAGAAAACCTCACCAGTCTTGGGTAGTACTTCTTGTTGGGTTTTAAGATACAATACCACCCAATCGCCTCAAAGCGTTGATGGAGGCGGAACCGCTAAAAATCCCTCGTCCTCACATATTTCCCCGGGTCCATAATGTGGTACTCGAAGCTTTCCCAACGATCTCGCTCAGCCACAAAGCGGAATAGGAGTGGGGCATACTGTGCTTCAGTGGGAACGGCTTGTTTCTCTATTGCAACAGCAAAGTGATTACGTACACGGCGTCCAGACATGCTTGTAATATGATTCCTAAGGATTCAAAGAGCAAAGCCTAGCTTAGGAGATTGAGACAAAGCTTATAGAGAAGAAAATCTCAAAAATAGGCCAAAGAAGGAAGAAAACGTACCTTAGATGCGTAGATGACGTCGATCGATTGCAAAATAGCAAGAGGGAAGTGGGGAATGAGTTGGAAAACTCTCCTTAGCCGTTTCCTCACCTTCTCCACGAGTTAGGTTAGGGTTTTCTGAATTAAACTCCAATCCCAAGTCTATTTATAGCAATTTTAGGTCCACTGGAAACACTGGACCTGCTTCTGGTGCCTGTTTCCGGTGAGTTGAAAAGTCCCAAATCAGCCTCTACCAGTCCCACCAAAAATAGTACTGATATTTTCGGTGGAATGGCTCATATTTCCAGTGAAAAACACCCCCATTTTCGGTGAACTATTTTTGGAAATAAATTTTTATTTTATTTTCCAAATCTTTATTATTATTGTTTCCTCAAATATGTGCCTTTTCGGGATATGCGTGTGATCGGATCCCAATATGTGTGGACCCCACTTATGCATGCTCTAACCCTAATTTTGCCTTATTTATACGTGTGGGACCCACAATGTATATGTATGTGAACTAATTGGATACCTCATAGGAGTCATGTCACGTTGGAACACTCTGTCCCGATCCCAGTCATGCCCATCACCTCCCGCTTCCCCTACATAGAATCGGGGTAGACCCCACAATGTACCCCCGGCTCCGTCGATACTTATTGCTCATGATGTGGCCTCCATCATGAATAATATGATGAGGGGAGTTAAGGAAAGACAAAATCATTTCATGGCAGGGATCGATGATCGAATCCAAGCTGCAATGGGAGCTTGTAGTGCACCACCCGCACCCCCTACTCCACCGACACTCGTTCCGGTACCTGCTGAATTGGCTACCCTTCAAACATCAGGTGGGGCACAAGTGCATGGGTAAGAGTAGCAAAATGTACATGGGCACGTCTAAGACCAGACACCGAATCAAGCCCAGGACCACGTAGAGGGCTGGACTGACCTAACAAAGATGCTGGAGAAATTTCAATGGCTTAGGCCCCCATGTTTCTCTAAGGTGGGCTAAGATCCATTGTATCCGTCAAGATAGATTGGTGGCATGGAAAAGGTGTTTATGCTAATGGGTTGCACCGATGAGTAGAAAATTTTGTGTGTGGGCTATCAGTTACAAAATCAGGTCGATGATTGGTGGAGTGCTACTGAGCCCATTCTGAGGGCAGGTAACCCAAACCCTACCTTCTTTGAGAACTATTTTCCAGAAAGCTTCCGGGATAGGAGAGAGTGAGGTCTTCTAGTTGGTATAAGGTTCTCGGTCTATAGTCGAGTATCAGCAACGTTTTGAGGAGCTATTCTATTTTGCTCCTGAGCATCTTTGAGGTGATAGGGCTAAGGCCAAGAAGTTTGAGCAAGGGTTGAGGCTAGGAATTGGGCCAACCATAGTTGGGTTGAAACTGGAGACTTATGCCGATGTGGTCCAAGTGGCCAAATCTATTGAAGACTGGCATAGAGATAATTTCTTAGCCCAGTAGGGAGTGGGAAAGAGGCCTATGGGGTCTACCGACTCTGGGGGAGCTAGCAAACCCTTTCGAGTGCCTTATATCAAACCAACTCTAGTACAATTCAGAAAGCCTGAAGCTAGTCAAACTTCTTAGTCCTCCTGATTTAGTGCTGGTCCCAGTCTTTGGGATCGAGCCCAAGGTGTTTTCATTATGATTGGTCGGGCGACCTAGTCAGGACATGCCCCCACCGGAGGCCAAGTGATGCACCATGCACTATACCACGTAAGTCCCAAGAAATCTATGCAGCACCTAGACCAGCGCAACCCTCACAAGGCCAGAGACCACAAAGCAGAGTGTTTTCTATGACCGCAGAAGATGCAGAGGCTGCACCCAGTGTGGTGGTAGGTACATTATTGATATCATTATTGCCTGCACATGTGTTATTTTACTCAAGAGCCTCGCATTCTTTTGTGTCATTGGCATTTGCAAAGAAGATGTGAATTCTACCCAAAGGACTGACTCAATGTTTGGCAGTGAGTACCCCTACAAGAAGTGTAGTAGGTCTGAACTATGTATATGAGCCTTGTCCAGTGACCATAGGTGGACATGCGTTGAATGCACATTTGATCGAGTTGGATATGATCGACTTTGACGTGATTTTAGGAATGGACTGGTTGTCCGCATACAGAGCCAGTGTGCTATATGCGGAGAAGATCATTTTCAGACCTCACGATAAAGGTGAGTTTGTCTTTCAAGGGGATAAGCCCAAGAAACCCAAAAAGGTCATTATATCAGCACTCCAGATGAAGAAGATACTCGATAAAGGGTGTCAAGGCTACTTAGCATCTGTGATGGATACCAAAATAGAGATTAGGAAATTGACTGAGCTAGATGTGGTGAGGGAATTTCTCGATGTATTTTTAGATAACTTGACATATTTGCCCCCGGATCGAGAGACAAAATTTGCTATAGATCTGCTCCCCGGCTAGGCACCAGTGTCAAAAGCCCCTTATCGCATGGGCCCCACAGAGTTGAAGGAGTTGCAGGTGCAACTTTAGGATCTTTTGAAGAAGGGATTCATTAGACCTAGTGTGTCTCCATGGGGAGCACCAGTATTGTTTGTCAAGAAGAATGATGGAAATATGAGGTTATGCATTGATTACTAGGAGCTTAACCAGCTAACCATCAAGAACCGGTATCCTTTGCCAAGGATAGATGATTTGTTTGATCAGTTGTAGGGTGCCAAGGTATTCTCCAAGATTGACCTTAAATCGAGCTACCACCAACTCAGGATCAAGGATAGTGATGTCAGCAAGACAGCCTTCAGATCAAGGTATGAGTATTATGAGTTCTTGGTGATGTCATTTGGGTTGACCAATGCACCGGCTACATTTATGGACTTGAGGAACCGAGTATTCTAGGATATCTTACACAAGTTTGTAATTGTATTCATTGATGACATCTTGGTTTACTCCAAGAGTATAGAAGAACATATTGTTTACCTGAGGTTAGTACTGTAGCATCTGAGAGAGAAACAACTCTATGTCAAGTTCAGCAAGTGTGAATTCTGGTGATCACAGTTGGCATTCTTAGGTCACATTATTTCAGACAAGGGCATTGAGGTTAATCCAGGCAAGGTGAAGGTAGTCCTAGAATGGGAGACTCCCAAGTGTGCAGCAGACATACGTAGTTTTCTGGGATTGGTCAGATACTATAAGAGGTTTATTGAGAACTTTTCCCATATTGCTACCCAATGACCCTACTCACACGAAAGGGTGTAAAATTTGAGTGGTCTGATGCTTGTGAAAAGAGCTTCAAGGAACTAAGGCGAAGATTGGTATCAGCTCCAGTTTTGACTATTTCGACCTGTACAAGTGGTATGGTTATGTATAGTGATGCCTCCAAACTAGGATTGGATTGTGTATTGATGTAGCACGGGAAAGTCATTGCTTATGCATCGCGTCAGTTGAAGGATTATCAGAAGAACTACCCCACCCATGATTTAGAGTTGGCAGCAGTGATATTTGCGATGAAAATCTAGAGACACTACCTGTATGGCGAGAAGAGTGAGATCTACAGTGACCATAGGAGCCTCAAGTACTTCTTCATGCAGAAAGAGCTCAACATGAGATAGAGACGTTGGTTGGAGTTGATGAAGGACTATGACTGTACTATCCACTATCACCCAGGGAAGGCCAATGTGGTAGCTGATGCACTTAGTCAAAAATCCCAATCATTGACTCTTGCATCATTAACTACCAATGAGCATCTCATAGAGGAGGCTAGGAAATTAGATTTAGAGCTACTAGTGGAAGGTGTCACCTTGTCACTATCGGTATTGGTGGTACAACCTAGTCTGATGTATAGGATCACTGTAGCTCAGGATACTAATGAAGAGTTGCAAAAGCTGATAACAGAATGCAAGGAAGGAACCTAGAAAGACTCGAATTTCTCTGTAACTGAAAGTAGGATTCTCAAGTTCAAAGGGAGGTTATGTGTGCCTAGTGATGGTGATTTGAGAGACATAGTTTTGAGAGAGGCACACAGCTCTCCATACTCCATTCACCCCGGTAGCACTAAAATGTATAAGGACCACAAAGGCTCCTACTGGTGGAAGGGAATGAAGAATGTTGTGGCCACGCATGTGTCTAGATGCCTCACATGCCAGCAAGTCAAGGCTGAAAGACAAAGGCCCCATAGTTTATTGCAGTCACTGCCTATTCTGGAGTGAATGGGAAAATATTACCATGGACTTCGTCACAGGTCTACCCCACATACAGAAAGGTATGAATGCCATTTGGGTAGTTGTGGACCGCTTGACTAAGGCAGTTCACTTAGTCCAAATCAAGGTCACATTTTCTATAGACAAGTTGGCCAAGTTGTATGTTGACAACATCATCAGGTTGCATGGTGTACTAGTTAGCATTATCTTTGATCGAGATCCTAGATTCACTTCTAAGTTCTGGACATGTGTGCAGAAGGCTATGGGCACACAGTTGAAATTTAACACAGCTTTTCACCCATAGACCGATGGTCAATCGGACAGGACTATCCAGACTTTGGAGGACCTACTTCGAGCATGTGCCTTAGATATGAGTTATAGTTGGGATGAACACATTTTCCTTATTAAGTTCTCCTGCAAAAATAGTTATTAGGCCACCATCGGAATATCTCCATTTGAAGCACAGTATGGCAGAAAGTGCTAGACTCCGCTCTATTGGGATGAGGTTGGTGAGCGGCATATTTTGGGTCCAGACTTGATACAGGCTACTAGTGAGAAGGTGAATGTGATCAGAAAGATGATTAAAGCAGCTCATTCTAGACAAAAGAGCTATGCAGATGTTAGAATAAAACATCTGAAATTTGGAGTTGGAGACAAGGTGTTTTTGTGGATATCCCTAGTTAAAGGGGTAATATGGTTCGGCAAGAAAGGAAAGATTAGTTTGAGGTTTATGGGACCGTACGATATACTGGAAAGGATCGGATTGCTAGCTTACCAGATTCCTTTACCACTAGAGTTGGAGGGTACACATGATGTCTTCCATGTATCTATGTTGAGGAAGTACATTCTTGACCCCACTCACGTCTTGAATTACATACCCCGTGAGTTGGACGAGGATTTTTTCTACGTGGAGTATCTGGAGAAGATTATTGACCGGAAGGACCATGTTCTCCGCAACCTCACCATTTCCTTCGTCAAAGTGAAATGGATGAACTACCTTGAAAAAGAAGCATCTTGGGAATGGAAAGATGAGATATTGAAGCAGTATCTTAGATTGTTTAATTTACCAGGTATGTTCAATTTTGAGGATGAAATTCTTGTAAGGTGGGGGGGAATGTTAAACCCATGCTCTGACATGGTCTAATTTGAACTGTTGTGATAGGTCTCAAATCGGAGATTGAAAGTACAATCGGGTTTTGGCTCACGGCCGCCCATTACCATAGGGGAAGAGATGACTCCACGTGTTTGTGCATTGCATGCTAGTCCAACTAGAGGGGATTTGTACCTTTCGATCCTAGATAGTAAGTGACCCGACACCTCACACTTGAATCCTGGAACTTATTAAAATTGTCAAAAGACCATGAGCATGGCCGAGGGTAACTACCCGTGCGAGACCAATTGGAGGACAGCAAGAAGTCAAGATAGCAAGCTATCTTGACCACTAGAAATAAGCCACCGGAAATAGCCTGGGCCTGAATCCGGTGACTATTTCCAATGACCAAATAGGCTGCTGTCAAGGTTTTGATGCCCATGGGTCCCATCACTCGCATCATATACAGCCCTAGATGATCCTAAATCATCCTTCACACCCTCCTCATGATATAAGCAATTTAAGAACCGAAGTAGATAGGTCCTTATGCTCTAGAAATTGGATTAACCCGATCAGACCAAATAGGGTTCAACCAAACGGGCCCTAAGGCCAATTTTCCTTATAAGTGGGAAATGAGGAATTCATTTCCTCATTTCACTTGTGCTCAACGTAAGAGAGGAGAGAAAGGAAGATGAAGAAGAAGAAGAAGAGGAAGAAGAGGGGGAAAGGGCTTACCTTGGTGCCGGCTGCCGCCTAGTTGCCAAAATCGCTGCCAGAGGTAAGTGCAATCACTTATACAACTCTCTCTCTCTTTATTTTAACCTAGGTTAATCTAGGTTTGGATGGTGTCTTGGGCCACAAACCATGTTGATCTCAGGGAATGCATATTACATGTCCTCGGTGCCATTGTCGAGCTCAAACTAAGTCTGGTGAGCTCTGGCAACAAGATTGGCCAAATGACCAACTAGGATTTTGATTGTTCAATCGACATGTCTCCCATATGACTCGATGGAATTGGGATTTTTTTAGCTTAGAATGATTCTAGGAACATCCACTACAAACTCCACGGAACAAATCCCGACGATTGGGCCTGAGCCGAAAAACCCCAATTTGTGTGGGCAGTTGTTGTACTGCCACCAAAAATAAGCCACCGAAAGCATTGGGGCTGTTTTTAGTGACTGCCCAAGCCTTAGGAGCTCTTTGCCACCTCCATCGGAAACAATACTAATATTTTCGATGGGAAGTGTGTTTCCGGTGGGTGTTTCCAGTGACATTACTGTCACTAGGGGACTTTGTCTGTACCCTTTGGTGGTGACCCATGTGGGTTCCTCCCGATGTTCTCGACACATATTGATGTACGATTACCTTGTTTCTAGGATAGTGATGCGCACGTACCCCGAAGTCAAAATTCAGTTGATGACCGGTGGTCGTACTTAAACCCTAACACACATGAGCATAAACAAGGTGAGTGATGGATTGCTTTTATTTTGGGAATATTTATTATTTAGAATTGCTCACCTATGTAGAATTACATGTTTAATTATATTATTCACATGATGATGACGTTCTATCACATGTTACATTTTATGATTATGAAATGAATTGTCATGGAGATGTATGGCGGGATTTGGTGTGGCTGAGGTTGTACCGGTACTGTGATCACTGTGTGTTTGTTGTATGTATGAGACGAAATCCGACGTGGCCGAGGTGGTACCGGTGCCATGATTGCCGTATACTTGTTGCATTCATGCATTGATTATGTGCATTAGAGTTAGTTGTAGTCGTAGATTATAACTTGTAGCCGATGTGTTATCGGTATCGTGTGCTCCAATCTGGGACTACATTTGGAAATGGATACGCTTCGTGGCTGACGATTGGTACCGGTGTTGCGTAGTCTACACTCAACTATTATATGCATGCTAGATTAGGTAAACAGTCACGGGTTACACTTTGTGGCTGATGTGTTACTGGTATCGTGTAGCCGTGACTGTACTTGGAGATGGATTACACTTTGTAGTCGATGTGTTACCGGTATTGTGTAATTCATACTAACTGTATCATTATGAAGGCATGTAGCATATATGTGGTTAGGTATCACTCCCTATGCTACAAACTCTTCTAATAGGGTTAAGGTGTTGGATAACCCATCATGGTATGTTCGATGTGCCTTTCCGAAATGTCACACTTGCGATACAATGTGATTATTGTCGGAGGCGGGAACTTGTCAGGTGTGGCCGATGATTGGTACCAGTGCCATGATAGGAAAGAGGGGGTTATCAGGGGTTTGCTGGGTGACCTATGGACACATACGGGGATCGACAGGCTTCAATTCATAGCTAGGGTTTATATCCCTATGTAGTCGATGGCTGTTTTGAGATGAGGGATACAGCCTAATGTGCCATAGTAGCATTTACCCGACTTAGTTGTATTGTTAGGTGGATAATAAAATAAATAAATTACATCACGAGCATCATGGACTATGTGTTTAATTTCTATTATCATGCATCATAAATTATTACTGAGATTGTTTTGCTTTGATTTGCTTGAACCCCGCCTCTCACTGAGCGAGTTGGAAAGCTCACCCCACGTATACACACTTTTTAGATGATGATGTAGGTATGGTCGTGCCTATGGCTAGTGACTCTCTTTCCTCCGAACCCGAGTATGGAGTGAGTGACTAGTGGATGCCAGAAGCGGAGGAGCATGGCCAGGACTGTGCTTGTGATTATTGTGCATACACGGCACCATAAGGTGTTTGGTGTATTTTTGATTATTTTGGTACGAGCTTGTGTATGGTACATTTTGAACTTATTAGATATAAGTTATGGATGATTGTAAACAGAATAACTCGGTTATGGATATTATTTATCATTAGACATTTTCCCTATTTTATTGATGATTCCACTATTATACTCTGATTCTGCTACTTTTGGTTGGTTTGTGCTGTGAGATTGTGAAATGTTAAGGTACTGCAATCACAGATCCTGGTAGGTTTGTAAGACAAGTAGGTGTTTTACTCACACCATCAATACTCCTAATGGTAAGTTGGGTCTACTGGAAGTGGGGTGTGACAAATATAGACCAAGGTATGTGGCACTGGATTCTCAATTCAATCAGTTTATCTCCATCAGGATCACATATGCAGTCTACTACTTTACAAACCCATAAGATTATCTACTAAAAATCAGAGTATGCATTCAAAATTTTTAATTTAATATAACACAAGGTGATTAAGTCTATAATGTTAAAATATTTATACAAACCCAACAGTAAATTTATTGCTACAGGTTATTTAAGTAAATAAACCTTACAATCATTTAATTAAAAATCATATTAACAGAAGGAAATCACATTCTTCATCACTGTGTCCCGCAGACACGGCCTCACACTCACAACTGATCAATAGTTTGCCTCAACTTTGGTTCCACTTCTAAGAGCATAAATCTATGAGGGGTGAGCTTCACAAGCCCAGTGAGGGGTGGGCTTGCAAGCACACACATCTAATTATGATGCTAAACACATGCTCACAAGATTAACTATAACATGATGCCACACATGCACAACCACATGATCCATTTATTTTTATTATAACTATTCTAATTACTAGGTCTCAATGATTGGTATAAGTGTTATAAGAAATGTAGGTGGTATCCCCTTTCCCAGTACGTCGGGCTCCAAGTATACAAACTAGTTGCAAGCATGAGTCAGCCAATTTTGAAAAGAACCTTCGTCCCCCACCCAACCTCCAAATAGTAATCCTTGACAGCCATGGTCCCGAGAACCCACACTATCATCGGTCTCCTATGCTACCCGACAGCCATGCATATAGTATGTGTACTATGTTGTGCCCTCTAATAATATAGTGCGTTGTATCCGGGAGTAGTAGTCCTTTATGACCTACCACCGAGTGGGATTAGCTAATACCTTATTCCTGTTGGCAAGGGCTTATAGAGCTGGGATGTGATCTAAACCATATGCAATCTACATGCATCCATAGCAATCCATAGTATCCAATCATCCAACTGTGGCCATAATTGTAAAACTGATCTCTGAGCCCACAGATCGGAATCCTCCATTGACCACACCATGACTCAAACCATCAAATGTTCTAATCATTACCACTCGTCTATATTACTACACATCCACAAAACCACGGTCACATCAATCTTGGTAAAACCGTGCCACATGTGCAATATATACAATTTAGGAAAATTTTCTTGTACGACCTGTAGTTTAAAACCTCATAAGATATACCACTCTAATTTGTCCAAAATATCTAACGTACCCCTAAAGCCTAACATTGTTAGTTTAAAAATGAAAAAGACATTTTTGACCCTTGAACAAATTTTGAACTAAAGCCTATTTCTCATCGCTTTCCCCTCTTTTTGTAACACCCTGATTTCATAACCCCCAGTCTTAGAAATGGAATTTTGTAAGAGAAAGGTACTTGTTGGAAAGAAATTAAAATTTATAATATAGGTGAAGATAATGAATTGGGGATCTAGATGAAGGTTTTGAATGGACTTGGGAGTGCCCATAATGATAAAAAGGGTCCTATATAAGGTGGGTAAAAATTGGGTAGAAGTTGGACAGTAAAGAGTGAAACAGAGCATAATCGGCTAGAGAAGGTTCTATCTAATAGGCCTGCCTATCCTAAGGACAGAATGCCCAGAACTGAGGATTTTCCTCTGTGGGCCCCACCAATTGAAAGGGGTTTTCCACCCACTTTTTACTATGAGGAGGGAAGTGTTTGGAAGTAATTATGCAGGTGGGATCATATCAAAATACATTTTATATTTGAAGTTATTAAATTTTAAATAACTAAGAAGGAAAATGGATTTTTATTGGAATTTGACTAGCCAAACAGACCCTAGCCTATTTAGCCTATAAATAGGAGGAGAAAGATTTGTTTCTCTCCTTTCATTACTGTGAACAGAAACGGAATGGGAGAAGAGAAGAAGGAGAGGTAAAAGGGAAAGAAGAAAGGAAAAGAAGGAGAAAGAAGAAGAAGAAGAGAGGAGAAGAGTGCGTCAACTTTCTTGTTGTTGTGTACTGTTTCAGTTGCTCTTATTTAGCCATGGATGCTACTGATGTGAGTGCATTGTTTGAGATTTAAAATGTAACCGCAAGCGTACGGATCAGTGTAGCTAGGGGTCGAACACAGGGAGAGCAGCCACTTTATTTTTTTATTTCTTTTAATAATGTGAAAGTAAACCAATTAATGGTTGTGATCTAATTTTAATTACCGTCCTAAAGAAATGTATCTAAAATAACGTCCTAACCATTCGTCGGCGAAGAATTTAAAGACGCAAGCCACACAATTAAAATTAAATAAATAAATAACTAAAAATAAACAACCCACGCAATTAAAAAAAAAATAAAGAAAAAATATTCTGAAATAAAAATAAAGTAAAAGAAAAGGGATAAAGTTAGAGAGAGACTCACAAGTAGGTTTCTCTACTTAGCCCGAGGGATGCATCATAATATGAGCTTCCCTACTTGACCAGAGAGTCACTCTTACAAGGGTTATTCTACTTGGCTTTAGGGAAAGGGAGGCAATTAAAATAAAAACAATAAAATGATGGTTCTATGGCAAGGAGGGGCAAAGCCAACATATACACCTTGGGGGAAAAGGATAGCAATAATGTAACGACTGAAATTAAAATCCTAAATTAAGAAAGAAAGAGTAGTCAGAAGAGGGAATGAGAGGGGGGAGAGAAGACTACTGAAGGAGCCTATTTACTCGAACTTCAACCCTCGAACTGAAAACTTGATCGATTTGAGATACTACCAGCACTAAAAACCAGATCTGGAATAAACCAAATCTGAAATTTCTAGTACTAGAGAAAACAAATCTTGAAAAAAAAATTACTCCACAGCTCGTGATCTTGTCACCTAGATCTAAGCCTAGAACTAGAACTTAAAAAATTACAACTCAATTGCATAAATCATAAACATAAAAGGGCTGAATAAAAATAAAAGAGTGCTTGCATTAATTGAAATAAAAAA
>NW_024868470.1:0-14095 GCF_013358625.1 Macadamia integrifolia
CATTGAAGCTTAAAGAGTGGAGAACATCACTTCTTCATCCACATTTGGAGATGCTTTTCTTCTCTAGAAGAGTTTTAGGTAAAAAAATATCTACATGTGTTGTGTAATATGTATTTTACTTATGTAGTTATGTGGCTTGTTTTGTATCATTTTAATGTATGTGAATATTACTCACTAGTCATCAATCATCAATGTTAATTGTTAAACAATTAAGTAATTATCTATTAAGTCTTTTAAATTCTTATGACTATTTACACTTTTAAATTGATTATATGTGTTCTAACTTCTAAAAGTATTAGATGTTGTGTTATGTGTGGAATGTTGATTGTATAGAGCATACTATCCTAGGGTCTGAAGAGTCGAAGACTACTTACATAGGGTACGAAGTCAAAGTACTATTTTATCTTTGATTTTTAAAAAGTTGATGTTTTCCACTATGTTTAGAAGGCCTAAAATAAGGTGAACGGAAGAGTTACAAATACCATATGGTCACCGAGATCAACCACCGAATCAACCGGGGAAAAGATCTTGCCGAGATCTCTCTTTTTTAGCTTAGCAAGATTAGGGACGAGATCAAGATCTTAAACCTTGATTGTTCATGAGAATGTGTTAGATGGATACCATGGATACCATGAGAAGTTTCTGGAAGCCTGGAATGGGTATGAATGTCAAGTTTATTATTTATTATTTTCCATAAAGAAACAATTGGACCAACCAGAGACATTGGCAATTCTCTATGGTATTGGCTAAAGATAAGGTTAAAAGGACATCTTTAAATTTTTTTTTTTTTTTTTTTTTTTTTTTTTTTTTTTTTTTTACTGAAAAATAAAGAAAACTCTAAGACAACAAAGAGAATACATCATCTAAAACATCAGATTTAGTTTTGATACTTAGCTACCACGACCATAGTTATTTAAAACGGGAACGGTATGAAAGTTGTTCATTATAGACATGTTTTAAACAGTTTAAAACTTGAACGGGACAACAAAAAAAAGGTCAAACTTTTGAAAAAATGGAAACAAGATGAAAACGAAAGCTACGTGTTTTAAACATTTCGATTTTTTGAGTATGAGACTGAAAAAATGCAATGTACATACATTTAACTATACAAATTGTCTTAAACTATTAATTACACCCAAATTTTATAATTTCCAAAAGAACATAATATGATTTTAGTTTATTAAGTGGGAATTAAACTACTAATATTGACACTC
This sequence comes from Macadamia integrifolia, assembly GCF_013358625.1. Classification (NCBI taxonomy): domain Eukaryota; kingdom Viridiplantae; phylum Streptophyta; class Magnoliopsida; order Proteales; family Proteaceae; genus Macadamia; species Macadamia integrifolia. The sequence continues at coordinate 1,215 of NW_024868470.1, forward strand.
CATAATCCATATTCCATGTTGTGGAGGTTCATAACAAGATCAAACTGATAACAGAGAGGCTACATTTAACCCATTATCCATATTCCATTTTATCTTTTTTTTCAATATAGTTGGGAGTTGAGTTCGGACCCATGTACCTAAGGGTGTCAATCAGTCCAGAACCAGGTATTCGATTCGGTTCTGGTTTTGGTTCCAAGTACTGTTAGTGTGATCCAGAACCGGACCAAGTCTCGTCTTGGTTCTGAAAATTGGTACTCGTACATACCTGTCCGGTTCTGGTTCCTATTCAGGAACAAGCAATAAAGGGCAAAGGTCTCTGGCTCAATAGCCCATTGAGATTTGTCTCAAATGCCCAATTATCTGCAATGTGGTAGATTGGATGAGTTCCAACATTATATCTATAAATAAATAACAGTAATTTCCAAGTTCCATTTTTAGAAAAAACACATATACGTTAGAAAGATAAGAAAGCTCATACAAAATACTGCAAAGCTATTGGAGGTTGAAAATCAAACAAGTGCAACGTTGTAGATGGAAAACCGGCCTACTATAATGTTCTTGAGAAGAATCGATCGATTGGCCACCACGAAATTGTGTAAAAAGGAAGGAGAGACGCTTTCAGTCACTGCAACTTTGTTTAAGACAAAGAGTAGTTGTTATGCTAATAGTGAGAAGAGGAAGAATAGAATACTTCAAACTTAAAGAGTTATAGTTAAGTAGATTATTTAACTCACAGTTCATGAGTCTAAGGCAACAAAAACTAAAAAAAAAAAAAATAGGGTTTTACAGTTGGACTATAATTATTACTCTGGAAGACGATTTATCATTTAGGTGATTAATTATGTCGGGTTTCCATATAAGTTATGTCAAGTTTTTAGTTAAAGAGGAAAAAGTGACATTAAGTTATTCGGTCCGATTTTAGTTAGATCCACCAATTCTTGGCATAAATCTAGATCTGGACCAAACCGAATTATAAATACTTATTTCAGATCCATGATTTAACCGTATTATAATGGATTGGATTTGGTTCAGGGTATTCGATCTGAAACTAGATTTGGTTTTCAATTGTGATTTCGATTTGACACCCTTACATGTACCCAATAGTGGATATAACTAAATTTCCATCCCATTACCACATTGAAGAGAGAGAATGACTATTGTGCATGATTCTACTGCTTTAATCCCACATTGAAACTGGAATGGAAAAGCAATAGCTTTGGTTGCCCTAAAACACATAAATCGAGATAGCCAAAGAAATCCAGTACCACGTATAGGGGAAACATACTTACCTCAGGTACGTTTCTTGAATTAAAAATAATTGGGTCCACCAAAATGGTAAAAACTTCCCATGGCCACTGATAAGAACTTTGAGTCATCCAAGTAATTAGCTCCTCACAATCAGTCTGAATGACAACAATGTCGACGCCTATTGCCCGTTGTTATGTATAAACGTAACCCTAAAACGATGCAAGAGATAATGGAAAAACAAGAACAACCAATGCACACAAGTTTACGAGGTTCGACAAGATTGCCTACGTCGTCAGCGAGATGAGATCTTGTTTTACCATCAATGGAGAATAGGGTTACAACGCTCGTCCTCACCTCAGTATTACTTGCATTACGGAGAAAGAAACCCTCATTACAAATATATAGCAACAAACCCTAATCTGGAAAATACAAAACTGTCCTCAAATAAAAAATTCGACCTCCCCCTTGCAACCCCCACGGCTTGCTAACCGATTAGTGGGACTGCGGTCTTGCCTATGAAGGCACCTGCACCAGTATTCCCTAAATTAAATTGTGACGAAATACAAGACATCGTATACCAACATGTTATCCGTGTGATGATGGAAAAGAGGGAGGTTTTGGTCTGATAACCATATATTAATATTGATTAGGTTGAGAACAGGAAAGGAGGCATTGGTTCAACAAATGATTGCAAAATCAACAATAAAAATGATTTTTCTATGATGACACAGACATACGAGCTAGACATCTTTGTATTTGAGTCATGAATATTGGTGTCACATATCTCTCTTATTTCAAGATACGTAATTAAGTGGTCTCAGAGCATTTTTTTTTTTTTTTTTTTTCCTGAGGGTCCTATTTAAGAAAACTTAACCAAACTTTCATCTCCCGCATTCCTGAAATCATTTTCCCATCCTCTGTTCATGAATTTAGATCCATAGGGTAGGCACATACAGGACAATGTTGTAATCATCCATGAATTTCTGCATTCCATTGCCAAAAAAAAATACGTTGAGATAAATTTGATCTTACGTTAGTCAAGTTGGACTTTAGCAAAGCTTATGATCATCTAGAATAATCTTTCCTTCAATCCACATTACTTAATTTTGGTTTCGATCCCTATTATGTTAATCTTTTTATGTTTTGTGTGGAAACAACCTAACTTGCTATCCTACTCAATGGATCCTCACTTCCTTTCTTTTCTGCTCCCGCTGCATCAGGCGCAGAGACCCTCTCTCTTCTTATTTGTTCATTCTTTATGCAGAAGTACTGTCTTATATTTCCTTAGCTCCTCGCAATCACCCTATCCATGGCATTAAAATTGCTCGCAATAGTGAACCCATTGCTCATATGGCCTTTGCAGATAATTTAATTTTATTTGGTCACGTGTTTCTCAAGAATAATCCACTAATTTTCTGGCTATCATTTTTAAATTTTGTTCATTCTTAGGTCAAATTTCAATATTTTCAAATCCAAATGTTTCCTTCTCTTCCTAATTACTTTATATCTTGTTTTCAACTTCCATCATCCATTCTTCATAAATTGGATTATCTTTATCTGCATTTTCTTTTGGTCTAACAGTGAAAAATCTCACATTCACACAGTTAGTTGGGACACCATTTGTAAGTCTAAAAAATCAGGAAGACTGAATCTGAAAGTAGCTTCCAATATGAATACTACTCTTCTTTCAAAGAAAGCCTAGCAACTTCTCAATCCTCATTAATCTGTTTGGGGGAAGCTTATGAAATTGAAGTATTTTTCTCGTTCTGATTTTTTTTACATTCATACTGTCCTTCATCATTTTCTTGGGGTTTGAAAGTCCATCCATAAATCCAAATCTGCTTAAGGGTATTCACTATCAGGTGGGTGATGGCCTCCATCAATCCATCATTAGATCCTTGGATTCCGAGCTGCCTTCCAGTATGTGGGGTGATGTCCCCACATACTTAAGAGTGGGAATAGCCCCTTTGGGTCCTCACAAGTCGTTTCCACTCCGAAAGGGTGGGAGCGCCAAGGAAGAAGCAAGGTTGGTGTCAAGGGGATTCAAACCCAAGTAAAATGCTTCCTGAGGCACTTTAGCCACTCCCATTATCAGCTCCTAAATCTTGCAGATCTCTTTATACATTGCCCTATGATTTCTGAGGTCTGGTCCATACCTTCCCTTTTCTCCTATGGGCATAACTATTGCTGATTGGATATGCATAATATTATCTTTGAAAATGAAGGTCTTAGCTAAGTTTAAGATATATATATATATATATATATGACTTATCTCTTTAGTTGATTTGGATGAATTACAACTCCAGTATCTATCAATTTTAACATTCTGATGCTAGTGATATTCTTTAGAATTGAAATCTTCTAGTTTCTTTTTCTTTTCTTTTTTTTTTTTTTTTTTTTTTTTAATCCAAGGTATCCGGGTCAGTTTTCGTGCTCCTCAGCTAATCCTCAAGGAGACTAGCATAGCAACCAGCATCACAATGATCGTAATCCAACAAGTATTATTCATGTCTCTTGGATCCACCTTACAACTCTTTTATCAAGGTAAATAAAGATGGATCCTCACTTAGTGCTCTTGGTCATTCCAAAAGTGGTGGTGTGTTTAGAGATCATGGGGTTGTTAGAACTCCCTATGGGTTTGAGATTGAAACCCTATGGAGGAAACCACACAGGAAAAACAAGAACACGAATCTAATAAAATTATAGATGATCGATTTGTACCTTTCACCAAGTATGTTGAAGATGATTGATGTTGGTCACTCCCACTTTCGCTCTCTTGGCTTGGCTATGGATCTTCTACAACCCCTTAAACCTCCTTGGTTCTCTCACTTTAGTGGTAAAGTGGGGAAGAGTGAATAATGGTTGTAGGGACCCAAAACCTAGTATTTATAATACTGTCCTGCACTCAAAACCCTAAACCACAATGGGTTGAGCCAGCATATCCCTAAGCTTGAGAGTGGACCGAACCGGTTCATGCAATTTGACTCTCACCCATTTAATCAACCCGAATAATTAATTTAGCCCATAAATCCAACAATCTCCCACTTGGGCTACATTAATTATAAGGATGTCTTTTAAATTGGTGTGGCCATAGAATCTTATTACATTAACCACTCTTACTGTGATTCAGTTGAAAAACCACTCACATCGAATAACAGCAGAAGATACACCTCAATATACGGCATACAACTTTCTGTTATTACAAACATAAGTAAGTTTCTTAACACGAATCTATGTGGGATACCATCACAGAAATATTGACATATCCTCAAATTACACTGTTGTCATTCCATGTAGGTCCTTAACTGTGATATTAACCTTCACTGTGGCAAATCCCCTTTGATCTGTGGTTAATATCTAACTGTGGCCTTCCGCCTATAAACTGTGGCAAATATTGCCTATGAACTGTGACAAATACTGTCTTAAAATGTGGCAAACATTACCTTTTGAACTGTGGCAAAATATTACCTATAACCAAGACAATTACTGCCTATAAAAACATTCTTAAATGAAATCATAAACCAAATATTTCAATAAATAACTGTGCATAATGTAAATGCTAAAACTTAACCATAATTCATCAAACTGTGCCCCAAAACATACGGGCTAAGGTTCAAAACATAAACAAATACTAAACAAAATCAAAGCTCCCACTAATCAAGCATTTCAAATAACTGTATGTAAAGAAATCCTAACTACTTGATGGGACCAAATTTTACTTGCTCTCAATTACTGGTGATCATTCTACCTCACCCTTTCTTGGTATCATCCTGCTTATCAGCCCCAGAATTCTTCCTCTTCTCTAACAATTTCTTGAAAATAAAACAATCATTCTTCACATGTCCTTTCTTATGGCACCAGAAACACTCTACGTTGTTGGTATTCTCTTCATCCTGAGCCTTTTGAGATGTGTCAAGTTCTTGAGAGCTATTAGTCCTGTCATATGGCTTGACGCTTCCTCTGTTGGAAAAATTTTTGTTCCTTCTGCTTGGTCCACCAGAAGATCCCTTGTGAAAAATTGCATGTGCACTCTCAAACCTAGTTTGTTTCAATTTTTCTTCCTCTTGAGTGCAAATGGAAATGAGCTCATTTAGGCTCCAATCGTCCTTCAGTGCAATGTAAGTAGATTGGATAACCTTATACTGACTAGGGAGGGTATTCAGTGCAATGTGTACAATATATTCTTCATCGATCTGTATTCCAAGATCCTTAAGTTTACCAGCATCAGTAGCTACACCCAAAATGTATTCTCTAACACTCCCACATCCATCATACCTTGTATTCATTAGTCTGGTCATCAATGTGGTTTTCTCAGCTTTCTTGTTGTGTTGAAATCTACCTTTAATAGCATCCAGGAATTCTTTTGCAGTGTCTTTGATCTCTATGTTCCCACGTATAATTTCAGGAACTGCCTTTTTTAAAACCAGTATGCACTTTCTGTTTGCTTCAGTCCATTTCTTAAACTTGGTCCTTTCAGCACTTCTGCTCGAGTCTGTGAGAGGCTCAGGTTTAGGCTCCCTAAGTGCCAAGTCTAAGTCAAGAAGACCTAAATGCAATTCTAATTCCTCCACCCACTTTTGATAGTTGTTACCAGTGAGTATTGGGATGGAAGATACATAACTTGAGGGAACTGCCATCTTACTACAGCAGTAACAACAACACAATACATGCCAAATATCAAAATATAAACCATAATATAAAAGCATGTAATACCATCAATATATTTTAAATAAGAGTTACAACTAAAAAATGTATCCCTATCCTTTGGGACAGGAATTAGCTGATGCTCTTATATTATTCTTTTAACTGTGAAAACAACACTAACTTTGGAATTCAATCACCTTTGGGCAAAAGAACTCCAAATTCAATGTCCCTTTCTGAAATGTGGATGATTATCCTCAAACCTTGATGACATAACCTTTGGGAAAGTATCACCTTTACTGTTGGAGAAGATACAATCGAACTGAATGTACCACTTTGGTGGGTTTCACTCAGTTCTATCATATCTTTCCCATTGGAGATGTATATCTTTATGTTCAAAACATACATATAAATGTCACTAGGACAACAATAACCATACAAGAGTCACAACCGCAACTACATTCCTATCCTTTGGGCTAAGAATGCACTGGTCCTCTTGTAAATTTATATTTACTGTGAAAAGAACAATAACTTTTGAAATCCCCTCACCTTTGGGCTTAGGAACCTCTAGGTTACTGTCATTTTCTTAACTTTGGTGACATCACCTTTGGGCAAATGTCACCTACATTGTTTCCCTGTGAAAAATCATGAAATAATAAGATGTACCACTTTGGTGGATTCCACCTCATCATTTCATGGTTTCCTAAAGCAAAATTACTTTGCAACTAAGAATGAGCGGAAGCTTACACCCTTTTCCATATTAACATATCTCAATTTAAAAAAAAAAACTTCTCAATTTCATGGTAACCAATAACATATATATTTTTCAAAGCATTGATTTATGCCATTTTGTTTCAATGATTGAAACTAAATACAACATAAAATTTCAAATAAATATGTCATATTAAAAAATTAGATCATTAAATGTGGCCCGAAACAAGGAATCCAACGCAAAAAACAGATTTCAATTTGGCCTTAAAACGAACCTTTAAATGAAATTTAAAGTAGTTTAAATAAAAACGCCATTTTATTTCAATGATTGAAACTAAATACAACATAAAATTTCAAATAAATATGTCATATTAAAAATTAGATCATTAAATGTGGCCCGAAACAAGGAATCCAACGCAAAAAACAGATTTCAATTTGGCCTTAAAACGAACCTTTAAATGAAATTTAAAGTAGTTTAAATAAAAACCCAAAATGAACAAAAACCAAACAAGCCTTTGAGTTTTTATTTTTTTTTATTTTTTATTTTTAAATCAATCAAAACCAACCGGTTCGGCCATATGAGTTCCGGGTCAAATTTAGGTCAATTAGTCAATGACCCGGTCAACCTTTGACCGAGTCAAATAGTACATATGAGTTGACCCACTGTGTCACCGGTTTGAATCGGTGGGGTTTTCGAGTTGAACCGGCAATGACTCGCCGCCGTTTTTTTTTTTTTTTGGAATTTTTTTCTCTCTCCTCCGGCAGCCGGTTTCCCTAAGCTTGAGAGTGGACCGAACCGGTTCATGCAATTTGACTTTCACCCATTTAATCAACCCGAATAATTAATTTAGCCCATAAATCCAACAGGGGTCAGTTATTTTAGGATTTGCTGAATATGTAGGGGTCAGTTATGCCTTTGTGGTCAAAGCCATTACTATATGGACTGCTTTTCAATTAACCATTGTCAAAAAAAATTCTCACCTGATTGTGGAGAGTGACTGCTTAATGTTTGTCCATATTCTTAATGGTTTATCTTCATCTATTCATTAGACAATTTCCAACATCATTTTAGACTTTAAATCTCTTAGTAGCTACTTTTGGAGGTGAAGTTTATTCATACTTATCGTCAGGAAAACACAGTAGTAGATCTATTTGCTTCTTTTTATTCCAATCATAGATTTTTTTATTGTATGGAATTCCTTCCCTCCCCCTTTTGTTAATCTTGCTATGTACATTGACCTTTATAGTTATCCCCTCACTCGTGAGGTTGGTAATTAAACTTACTTATGACAGTGGCTATGACGATAATAGCAGTGGCAACAGAATGACGACAGCAGCAACAATGGTGGCAGTAGCAAGCAGTGGAGAAACCCCCTCTCCTCCTTTATGATGGTCATGCATCTTTAGTGTGATCTACGTAACTCATGGCAATTTGCATGCACTACTACCAAATGTGTCATATGGAAGGATGATTTGGAGAATCTAACCATTGAATAGAAAGGGCATGCTCTAGATCAAAGTTAGCAGAAACGTGTTTTCATTTTTTACTGTTTAAAACATGTTGTCCGTATGCTTCCAAAAAACTGAGAAAAAATGCCAAATGACAAGCATTCCCATTCTAAACTTGTCTCAAGTGTCTTTTTTTCTTTTTTCTTTTTTTTTTCTTTTTTTTATTTTTTTTTTATTTTTTTTATTTTTTTTTTTTAAGACTTCAAACTTGTTGAACATAATGATTACTTAACTAATGATATCTTTCTCTTCCGAACTCCACTCGACCTAATTTTTTTGCCAACATGAAGCTAACTTGAAAGCCTACATTTCTTATTATAACACCTTCAACTAAAATCAATGCATAGACCCTGAAATTGAGCTACAAATTTATGCATCTCTTGAAAAGTGTTTTGAAAGTGATGTCTCCTAACTTCAATTGAACATGCATCACTTTAAAACTGCGGTAACTTTTTTACAAAAATGAAAAACATCATAGCCAAGCATAATTGCTAAACAAGACTTTGGACATGTTTTTTTTTTTTTTTTTTTTCTGTTATGGTGTATGAATTTGAATTGGTGTTAGATCATATTCAATGATGTCTTAGAATGTATAATGAGTCAAAGAATATATATGCATTAATGTTGGATGTTTTAATTATTTTGAACATTAGATACAGGTATTCATCTTATAATTCCTTAATTTCTACTAGTATATAGACTTTTTTTTTTAAATCTGCATGTTTAAAACCCATACCGTTCGTTTATTATTTTTTACTATTTGTTTGGCCATATCGTTTGGAAGTTTTCACCATTTAAAATCCATACCATTTTTTTTTTTTTTTTTTTTTTTTGTCGTTCCCATTTTTGCTAACTATGTCCAGATTAGTTATGGTTAGACACTAATTTTCACAATAAAACTCAATTATTTTATAGTCTATGTATCATTGTATTGACATTTTTCTCTTGTGTTTTTAATCATCCATTTATTTTTCAAGGGTTTATACCATTTATGATTGAGTTCAAACTTGACAGGTAATATTGGGGCACTTTAAAAAATAAAAATAAAATAACCCTAATTGATCTGCCACGTGATGGACATTGGGTCCAATCACACATGTCGGACCTAATTATTATTTATTCTAAACGTATTATGCTTCAAAATAATATTTTATATGAATTCTAAACATATCTATGTGCATCTTTAGTATATCTTGCATGTCTAAGTATCTCCTCGATACCTCTTCAAGACATCCTTTAAAATCACCCTCTTGAGACACTGAGCAAACTGATATTTGAACCTTGGTCTACATGTCAAATCTCACAATGTATAACAAATATAACCATCATCTAGTTGATTCTCCCTTGCGCATTTTAAGCTTGTAAAATATGATCAAATCCATAGGTGTCAAATATCAGTCATAAGGTCCACAATGTATTAGAACTTTTCATTGTTGGAACCTGGCCAAGATTGAACCCTTAACTTCGACACATTGTGTATTTTTTTGGGGCTAAAATTTACAAAAGGTGATTTAAGGTATAAGAAATTATAACAAGCATACATAGACACACAAATGGAGGGGGGGAGGGGGGATTATTTCAACTTTTTGTGAAATAAGATGAAAACCTAAACAAGGTGACCCCGAGATGCTGAGAAGGCTGCTAAAGGAAATTCTCACCTTCTTTCTTTAACGTGTTAGATCGATGCAGCTAGGTGCCCACTAAGTAGATTCTTTCTCAACATCCACATGTGGGAAACCAAGTCCAATGAACAAAAAAGGGAAGGGTTGGTTAACTTTTGGTGTTGTCCTATGGCTTGAGTGGTTACCAAAAGAAAAGAAGGGAAAAGTTCTCTAAGCAACCAGCATAGAAGAGCGCACTAATGATTAGCAACAAAATAGTTTCTTATTGAGTATATCATTTCATGTGAAAGAGAGGATGAGCACTAAAAATGCATTACTGTACTTTCTATGGTTTGCTCAGAAAACCTCTTCTGATAAAAAAATAGATAAAAGAATATTATTTGGTCATATGACTCTCACACCCAAACACAGGAGCATGGAAAATTAGTGTTGTACCTCTTATAAAATAAAAATTTATTCATATTGATGTCCCTAAACATTCTAATTGACCCCTATTCATGTAAAGGTCAGGCAATCAAGCAGTGATCTCTTGACAACAGAGCGTAATTCAGATCAAAATCCTCTGTTTTTCTCATCCATGTTTTTCCTTGTTTTGCTACCTGCAGAACGCAACACGTGGATAATAAGGAGACCAACGGTCAAGATTGAGTGAAGATTATTACATCCGGTGCGTTGGTCTTAAAGTTGTTCACGTGTCGCGTTCTGCAGGTAGCAAAACAAGGAAAAACAGGAATGAGAAAAACAGAGGATTATTTTCCGCATAATTCAGCCTTCTCTGCCAAAAATCAGGCCTCATGGAGGACTGCTTTCTTACCGATCCTCATCCTAGAATAGGTGTGTCAGTCTCTAAATTGCCATGTGGCAACGACCAATTTTATGGATACTTCAGAGAAGCCGTAATATTTTGCAGGTATTTTCAAGTTCTAACTTTTATTAAGAGTAAAGCTGTTTGTATCTCAAGAGGTTACATACGGCTGCAAGCCCCTTGGGATTACATACCGCCATTTTTTCTCTACTTCTTCGACTTTAATTATGTATTTCTTTAATTCCCTGGGTCTTACATGGAAGTATCTTAATATTTTCTTCTCTACCTTTATTATATTTTACTTCTTTATTTGGTTTTATAGAAATAAGATCACCTTCATTGATAGCAAACTTAATCCACATTTAATCGTTAAACATGCTTCTTGGTGGGTCCATCAACATTCTCTACCAAAACAATTACTTGAATCGGTAATGGTTCCAGACCCAGGTCTTTTGACATGGACTCCACCTATCCTTAATCATCCCTTAATGGTTTGTGCTATTGGTTGGCCTGTATGATTTTTTTTCCAATGGTAAATTCCCACTATTAATGACCGACTACATAATGACAGGAGACATTCATGAAGGATGCGCGAGAGCGTTATTATCAAGGCTCAAACTCTCAAAGATGCTTTTAAACGAAAGTGGGAAGTGACAGAAGTATGGAGTAACTCAAACTAACTTTTGACCTATCATCCATTGATTGGCCTCTCAATGTGGCCCCTTTGTTCTTAGATGTATATAAGCACTCGCAGCACTTAACTTTTTGTTTTAAGCATTCCTCCGCATTGGTCTTTTTGATGGCTTAGTGGGCATCTCAAACAGTGGAAACTAAACATAGGTTGTATGTACAAAATTGGGACGGATGTAACCTCTCTTTTCTAACCCTTCTTTCTTTTGAGCAATTTCAAGTTAAATGGCGTCTAAGCCGGTTAAATGGCTCAACTTGAGCCTAGGCCAAAAAAAAAAGGGTATGGTAACAAGAAGCCAAAACTTCATTAGCCAAGTCGACAGTACTCATTTTTTGTATCTATTTGTTCGGTCCACTCACAACCTTCCAAAGAATAAAGATAAAACTCCCCTCCGGGGGTCGGAATGGGTGGAACTTGGAAGGCAGGAACTATGGTTGCGTCGCTGGTGGTGACCGGGGGCGGGGGGGGGGGGGGGTTAATTTACAGCAGTGGTAGCTAAAACAATCTACCTCTACTCCAATTCTTGTCTTCGCATTTGGGGTTTTGGAACACTCATGCAAACATGCTTATAAACATTTAACCTCCAACAACCCTTTTGACTGATGATGTCTCCCATATGAACTGTAACATCACCATAAAAATCTCAATACAAAGGGAAAAGACAATGATAAGAATGGAAGTAGAGGTTTACTCGAGAAGAAGATGCCGGCACTGGAGAAAGGAACTGCCGGCATGTTTGAATGTCCTTTTTAATTGAATGAGGCGAGATGTCGAAGAAGAATCATCCAGTTGCATGATTTCCAGATCTTTGAGAACTGGGGCTGCTTTTCCCAATATTTTACATGGAACAAACAGGGCCTAATGAATCTCTATTCATCCAGATAGGGGTAAAAAGTGGCTAAGATTCAAAAGCAAACTCACTGATTCATCAAAAAATAAAAAGCAAACTTGGCAATTGTAGAGTAACAAGGAAATGGTAGAGAACTGCTTTAACAGATCAACGTACCAGACTTAAGGGATTAGTTAAATTTTGCTTATTTGCTGAAAATAAACAGAAGAAAGTGTTTACCAATACACCAGAATAACAGAAAACTCAGAAAGCCATGACAGGAAAAGAAAGTTGTATTTTCAGCCAATCATGGTTATGCAAGGATTCAATCTTGAAAAACCATTCTCCTACACCAGAAGACCATCTAATGATGATGATCTTGAACATAGCGGAGACCACAATACTTGCAAATAGCAGGCTCGCTCTTGTCAAGGCATATGAATTCAATTGGATGCCCAAGTGCAGGATTGGTGTCTGCATCAGAAATAGCAGCAGACAGTGAGAATTACCATCAGAACAAAGTTACAGAAACGGTTTTCCTTTACCCTCTTCTCTGGAAGATGACGGAAAAACGTTTGGTCACAAGAAATAAGCAAGACTATAAGCTAGCAGTTCGTTATGAACCTACCTCCTTCACAAGCAACAATCCTGCCTTCAACCTTGATGGGTGGCACATCATTGATCAACTCCATTGGAGATTTTTTGCTTGTATCCTGTTAATTATTACATCAAATAGATTCCCTTCAGAACATAATATTTCAAAAAGTTCTAAAGCAAATATACGATACAAATGCAGCGGGGAGGTGTTTGGGGTGAGGTGAGGTG